>NW_013665835.1:142688-197305 GCF_000517525.1 Limulus polyphemus | reverse complement strand
GAAAGGGCGAGCATGTTTGGTGTGACTAAAAATATGAAAAGGTCAAAGATTAGTAAATACGAGTATAGGTTTAAAAACACAACTTATATTACGACGTTTGTTTCATTGACTCCACGGGGATGGGGAAAGTGTGCATGTGCATCATTTGCTGGCTGTAAGCAATGGTAAAACTGAAGTGCTTTTGAAATTAGTGAAAATTAGAATCCCTCTGTGGCATGCCCAAGAACCCCTGGAAGTTTCAAGGTGATGAGAAATACTCTCTAAATATTTTGAAATTATAAGCCATGCAAAAACACTTTTAAAGCTACACAACTTGTATATCCAACTTATCAGCACATTCAGCATACTTTTCACACTGTCAATAAATATTAAATATCAACACACAAAGTTAATTGTTTTTCACATTCTTTGAAAAATTATTATTTGAAGAGTCTTAGCTATTTGTAAGTGTGCACAAGTAACATGTAAAATAATTAAATGTAATTAAATCTTAATCAACTTGTCACGCTCAAATTACATTAGTGAAGAAGTAAAAATATTTCACTAAAGATGAGAACAATGTTTATCATATTCGACAAAATAGTAAACTATTGAAAGTGAGAATAGAAAAAGAAGTAAAATATTAGTTCTGATTTTTCTAGTTCGATGGAGTTGAATTATGGGTGTCGAAAGTTACTGCAAGAGGATCTTTCTTGGATCCACTTAGATATGAGGGAATCCCCCCATATCACAAACGTTTGTTGGGTTACTCCAAATTGTTCACTAGCTTTTGATCACTTCTTAGAACATGTGCGATGAAACTCTCTGAACTTTTATATTTTTTTCTGCTAATTCCAACTTTTGTGCTTTTCATTATCTATAACTATACATCATACAAAGAGTACTTTAAGTTTACCCTGATAAATGGTTAATAATATTTGATAATTTGTCCGGTGAAACTGTTTAAAATTTATTTCTAATATTTTGACATTAAATAGATTACCCGAAGACTGGCTGAACTATTGAACTGAAGTTGAAACTTTGTGCTTTAGTGTTTATAAAACAAATGTATAACTTTTAGTCAAAAATAAAATGTGCCATTTTCAGTTTTCGACGGGTTTAAACAATATTAATATATTATAATTTTAACAACTTTCCGACGTTAATGAAGTATTTCGGTCAGTGCCAAAGCTCATCAAGTCAGCTGGGTTAACGCAACTGTAAAAACCAAAATCTAATTGAAAACTATTTAAAGTAACATTGAATATATAATGTTATGTTATACGGTGTGTGTTGCAAAACTTGTAAACATTAAGCCTTCTTTTAACATTTACAGTTGAAAATGGCAAGTTTGTATTTCTTTTCGAATTAAAACTAGTATTCATAACAGTGAAAGCTAACTGTAATATGACTTGTACAAAAATCAGTTACAAAAACAATTAAATATTAAAAAAGGGGTGTATAAGCATATCATCAATAACAATAAATATAACCCATTGATTAAAAAACGTTTCTCTTTAAATGCTCATTTACATTTCATATAATTAAAAACATTGTTTACACCATTAAAAGTAACAATGACAGCGTTTCTTTTAGGCAGAAAACCTTTGTTTCTTGATACTTTTATTTCAGTCTTAATGTCTTTAATCTTTCATTTAATTAAACAGAAATATGTATAGTTTTCTTGCCTTAAAGGACTTAAAGTTGAATACTTGACACTTTGTACAATTCTTAGACTTAGGGGTTATAAAAATGATAATTTATTGGTCATAAACCCCAAAGTTTCTGATACTCAGCTGACTGAAGATACCATATAAAATCTTTCAAAACAAGATACTTACATAAAGAAATAAATTTATCATCCTGTCGTGGAAATTAACTTTTTACTTTGGGTTATTTTCTGAAACACAGAAGCTCTATACATTTATATCAATTAGATAGCACAGAAAATCACTTTTACTCTACACTTTATGTGTACAGAATATCACAGATGACCTTTGACCTTGAGTGATATATTCATGGAAGAAAAAAACATGTGTCTACTATATATGTACGAGATGTTATATGTACTTAGATAGATCATATTTTAAGAATTCAGTGCAGAAGACCTGTATTTTCATCTCTGAGTATAAGGACTAATTTGTTTATTCACTCAAATTTTGCAAGTCAGGTATTCACCAAAATCCAATCTTCTAGTTTCAATTGCACATATTCTCGTCCCATGAAAAGTACAACACTACATTACAGAGTTGACAAAGAGCATTTGACATAATGAGTGACGCTGCAATTATTTCTAAATAAATAAATAGCTATTATATAGTATTTTAATTAAGAAATATAACTCAAATGGCATAATCTAATAAAATAACCAAACGATTAAGAATAACAAATACAGAACTTTATCTCTGTGTAGCTGCACTGTTTCTTTATGGGGGGCAGGGGAACTACAACCATACTATTATAGACTTTAGACTTCACTATTTATTCATCGAAGTGAAAAACGTAACACTCCATGGTATATGTAGGTCAGGAACTCTGCTCAAAATTGTGCCGGTTTTCATCAGCCCAACTGTGTCAATAGTATTATCTATTATAACTATATCACAACATGAATCTTGTATTATCTATTAAAACTATATTACAACGTGAATCTTGTATTATCTATTAAAACTATATTACAACATGAATCTTGTATTATCTATTAAAACTATATTACAACATGAATCTTGTATCATCTATTAAAACTATATTACAACATGAATCTTGTATTATCTATTAAAACTATATTACAACATGAATCTTGTATCATCTATTAAAACTATATTACAACATGAATCTTGCCTGATGGTGTTAGTCGAGTAACATCAAACACTGTTTTTCGAAAATATTCACTGTGTACAAAGCTATGGTCACAACTGTATTTGTTTTTATGTCTAATTTTATCCTAAATGGTTCATTTGCATCCATCCCATTTTAAAATCTTCTAATCATCTTTTACGTTCTTGCTACTCCCTTCGTTAATGCAAGTCAAATAAATTATCTTCCTTTTCAGAGCATAATAATACCCTTCAATAACCATAATCAATTTTAGCTTTGTACGAGAACTTGGGAATAATTTAAATCTGATAACTAGCCATATATTGTGAAATATTATTGATATCTCAGCCAAAAATACCATTAATAACAGGGGCACACACCTGATGATTCGAACAGTTCCTCGGATTATAGGTTTCAGTTTTTTTTCTTTTGTGTGTGTGTGTGTGTGTGTGTATTGATTTATGAGATTATATATTTCTTGCCAATTTATTACATAGAATTAGCTTCATTAATTAAAAACAACAACTTTGTTTTGATCCATATGGCTAGTTTACTGTTGATCAGAAATTAGTTTTGTTATGATGAAAAACACGATATGAAACTAAACAAATGTTCAATTCAAAGTGCTACTTACTTGTTGTATGCCTGGAAACAAATAACCTAAAGCTTGTTTGTAAGATTATTTATGCAGTGATATATAGTCTCGGTTGTCTAAAGCTGTTTAGAAAGCAGCCTTTCTCTAGTGACAGATCAAAACTAGAAAAAGTTAGTGTTCGAATTTAATGCTCAATTAAGCAACACATCAGCATTTAATTTTATGATAATTTGAGGTGATTAATGTTTTCATAAAGCAATAATCTTATTTTTGCTTTTAGCTTAATTTTAAACAGCTGCTTATGATCGTATGTTGCAACCATCAAATATGTTATAAATACATATGAAAAATTGACGAGAGTCCAAGTTATCTATTTTGCTCTTATGATCACTGTTGTCGTGTATGTTTTAGAATGTTTCCTTATGATGTATAAACAAATCCTTCGTGTCTTCTTTTGCCACACAATGCTGCAAACAACACGTATAGTAATAATACACCACCTTCACTGAAACCATGCCAAATATTTAAATAACATGCACATTTTGGCCAGAGCTAAAGCACAAGAACGATGAATTCACTGAAAAGGATATTTTCATTCGACAGAATATTGTGAATAAGTAGAACATATAAAACCTTTTTCTTCATAACAATAACGTGTGTTGTATTTATAGTAGTTTCTACTGTAGATTATCTTCTAGGCTTTAACTTACAATTATAGACTTTTTTTTCTTCTTGTTCTTAGCATATAAGCAAATTGAAAAGAGTGAATATATAGCGCTCCAATAAGATATATACATATATATATATATATACACGTGTGTGATATATATATAATAAGTATCCAATTACGTATACATTTAGGCAATAATTAAGGAAGCGTTCTCAGCCTCTGATTCTTCCATACGAATGTAGTGATTTAGTGGCTATTCGTATAAGATATTTTTTTTTGTGAATAGGAAGTACCCATAGAACTCTCTGAATGAGTTTTTGCACTAAAATAACTCTTTTCAATTTAATAATTATGATTCAATTCAAGTGACACACTTTATGTATATATATATATATATGACACGTATAATTAATTATAATTATGATTCGCACGGTTGTAAAAAGTGTTCATACCATAACAGTTGTAGTTATATGTATATACAATGTACATCTGTTTATGTACATAACCTATTTTGACTGGACATGGTTAAGTAGTTAGCATACCCGAATCGTGTATTCGTCAGTTTCGTGTTTCGTATTTCGTTGCCGCAAAATCGCCATGGGCGCTCGGAGCCATGGCAACTCTATAAAGGTGGCTGCCCAATCCTACTATTCGGTAAAACAAGAGTAACCCAAAAATTAGAAGTGAATGCGTTCGCTAATTCCATTCTCTATAGTATATTAGTCCAAAATTAGGAACAGCTGCGCGAGAATTCTAAATAAACAGAAATTTTCAATTTAACACGAAGGTTAGATGATGTTACTCTGTTCAATCAACAAATTATTTGATAGACTTAATCTAAATGTTTATAGTCTCATTGAGTCAACTACCTGACTTTTACAGGAGCGTCAACAAAGGTAAAAAAATGGTATTATCAAAATAAAGAAGCGAACATTTCCAAATACTTACGACTAAATCACACTAGGCTATAGAAAACACGTATATGGCTGAAAACCAGCGTGTGCATTAAAACCAGGCTCGAACAAACATGTACATGGATGAGAACCACCGTGTGTATTAAAACCAGGCTCGAAAAAAACGTACATGGATGAAAACCAGCGTGTGTATTAAAACCAGGCTCGAAAAAACACGTACATGGATGAGAAACAGTGTGTGTATTAAAACCAGGCTCGAAAAAAAAACGTACATGGATGAGAACCAGCGTGTGTATTAACCAGGCTCGAGAAAACACGTGTATGGATGAGAACCACCGCGTGTATCAAGTGGTCTAAAGTGTTTACATCAGCGAAAGGTTGCACGGATACAACAAGCACGGTACTTTTAATCTATTTTAAGTCATGTTAGCGTACGAGTGTATAGCACAAATTCGTGAAATAAGTTTATCACGAGTTCTTGGAATTGTTTACTTTCTGTTGCAGTAACGTGAAAATAATTTTATAATTTTCCATCTACGTGCAGGATGCAAAGCTAAAAAATGTTTACTTAAGCACAAAACAGTAGAGTTCAGGATAACGTGTAGAGCATCAATTTCAAGAACTGAAAAACTTATTAGGCTAAATAATGTTAGGCAAATTACCCAGAACCGTTGACTCAGAGAAACGGAAATACTCTGGTTAGTATGATTTTACAGAATGTTTATTTCTAATATCTTATTGAATTCAATAACGCATTATCTTGCAAGAACATTAACGTTTTGAAAAGGCGAAAATATTTATAAAATTAACAATAATTTATAGGACAATCATACTTGGTTGATCTCAAGTCTCAGTCTTTGCATGAGCAGGCCAATGTTGAACATAATCTGCCTATTAAAGAGAGCTTGATCATACAAATACTAAAGTCTGAGATCAATCAAGTAGGATTGGCTTGTAAAGTGCAAGTATAGGGAGTGTGTTATAATGGCATTTTTGAATTATGTAGCAAATAGAGTGTTTACGACTCAGTAACATGTAAACAATGAATGAATTATTAAATATTAAAAATCAGCTATATAGAAAAAGAACAAAGTAAGATCTGAAAATTTCACTGTTTACAATGTTGTTTTCTATTTTTTATAAGGAATGCCCCCAGTGGCACAGCGGTATGTCTGCTGGCTTACAACGCTAGAAACCTGGTTTCGATACCCGTGGTGGGCAGAGCACAGATAGCCCATTGTGTAGCTTTGTGCTTAACTTCAAACAAACAAACTTCATAATGAATAATGAGTTTACTTCAAATATTATGTCATGTCGTTTTCACTACGGTTTACTCTTGCTACACTATAAAGTGCATAGTATGTAAGTATATAGTACCTAATTTCTGGTTACGGTAAATATATTATACAATTCTAATGATCTGCAACGGGTGAGAAATGACGTGGAAGATATTAAGCACGTGACGAAAACAAGTGTAAAAAGTAGAACAGCGTGATTAAAGCTCTTACATTTAATGATTTCATGGAAACTCTATACAGCTCATTCTCTCTGATTTATTTCTAGGACCAAAAACCATCTGGGTCACTTTTTCCACCTACTTGCCCACAACCACTTCAGATAAACACAGAGTTCGCTAGTAGATTATAAATAATGGCAAAAAACGACAATCGATATGCAAAATACCCAATATTTGCTGGAGTATCCTTCATTATGATAGAAACTACAAATATTGGAAAATAGAACTCAGTTTTGTAATTAATACTAATCTGATCTCTAAAAACAGATGTTCAGTTACAAAGTCGACAATCACACATCATCAGATGGTTGTTATATATAGATTCTAGAGAATTCGGAAAGGAGTTACTAAAATCACATACAGAAAACCTTATAATGCTTTGTTTTCTTTATAACAATAACCAGAGAAAATATCATGTAATTATTATATGAAGCGAAGTCATTGTAAAGTTAAAATGTTTAAAATATAATGTAAGCATGTCATGAAAACAACAAGGAAAGATATTAATATTTTACCACTGAAATTTTGAGGGAATAAAATGGTTACATAGAATATATTTTATATGAAATTGTCACATAAAGTATTGTTTACAAAGAACTGTTTATAAATATTATCTGAAATTGCACATAAAGTATTGTTTACAAAGAACTGTTTATAAATATTATCTGAAATTGCACATAAAGTATTGTTTACAAAGAACTGTTTATAAATATTATATGAAATTGCACATAAAGTATTGTTTACAAAGAACTGTTTATAAATATTATCTGAAATTGCACATAAAGTATTGTTTACAAAGAACTGTTTATAAATATTATATGAAATTGCACATAAAGTATTGTTTACAAAAAACTGTTTATAAATATTATATGAAATTGCACATAAAGTATTGTTTACAAAGAACTTTTTATAAATAAGAAAGGGGTTGTTATTATTCGATACAGTGAAATATATACTTTTTATATAATTTTCTATCGAATAGTGAAAAATCCTATGCACCAACAAACTGTGAAGGGTAAGCCATGAATGAGTTATTACAGTGCTTCTTAAACTGGCGTCCGTGAGTGATGTCTAAAATTTCATAAAAATATTTAAAAAATATGATTTATAGAATAAAAAATGATTTTTCGTAAAATTAAATTTATCTGAATTAAAATACATAAGTTTGGAATACAGCTTTTCTTCAAAGCAAAAAATATCGATAGATTTAGGGGTTCGCGAAAAAATTTTAAATTAAAAGGGCTCCTCGGGTTACTAAAGTTTGAGAACTGCTGAGTTATTATGTAAGTTAAATGTAAAAACTCAAATTTCCAATAATTAATTTTTTTTTTCAGAATTTTATCACAAAGTTACACAATGAGCTACATGAGCATAGCTGATAGACTAGAGGTGCGAAAGAACAGCTAATTCTTGGGTTAGTTTCATCAGACCGAATAGTGGGATTTGATAGTCACCACTATAGGACACCCATTGCCGTAAAACGAGGATCGCGTTTTTTGCGGTAACGGATCGCGAACCATGAATTATCGGATTCACCGCCTTGACACTCTAACCTTTTTTACGATGCTAGTCCCATAAACTGCTTAAGCAAACGAAGTAGAATAGACGTTAAAGATAGGTTGTTCGGGTTGACCAGCGCATTTCAAAGCAAATTAACATTAGAATAAACCATAGAATGTTGTGGTTAAATTAATGTTTGTTTGTTTGTTAGAAGTTAAGCACAAAACTGCACAATGAGCTATCTGTGATCTGCCCACTACGGGTATCGAAACCCGGTTTCTAGCGTTTTTTGTCCGCAAACATACCGCTATGCCACTGGGGGCATTAAATTAATGTAAATACATATTATATGATAAATAGATCCGTCTTTATACCTTATCCTTTTATGAAAAATGTTGTAATGCACTTAGATTTCATTAACTGACGCACTCTCTTGGGAAGACATAAACTTTGTTGTGCATAATTTATTAAAATTGGTTGAGTGTATGTTTTACCCCCCCCCCGTAGCACAGCGGTATGTCTGCGGACTTACATCTGCCCACCACGGGTATCGAAACCCGGATTCTAGTATTCATTGTGTAGCTTTGTGCTTAATTACAAACAAACCAATAAAGTGTATGTTTTGGTCTTCATTGGTTTTCTATTTCTTAATCAATATGTTGACACATTTTTTTCCACAATATTAAAAGCCTCATAAAATGTTTACCTTTCATTGATAATTATTACGTCTCTAATAAAGTTAACTGGTTTGTAACGCGAAACTTGCTGAAAGCAGAGATAGATAATCTAAACATGAAACTCTTGATAATAGGCATGTTTATTTCACTGATTTCATGGAAGTATCACACAAAACAAAATCAGTTTCGTAGTTGGTACTTTGAACTTGAATGATACCTTATACGAAACATGATCTAAATAGCCAGGACAGAAACCCCAAATTCTGGCGTAGCCATATCTAATTTAGATATATTGACCAGAGGGTGAGTAACTAGTTAAAAACACCTGCCACCTACATGGCTACTCTTAATCGAATAAGGGGATTGATTGTCACTTATAAAACGCGACTACAGCTAAAAATGCGAAGTATGTTTAGCGGCATATCGCACGCTCGAACCTTAGCCCTTCCAATCTGAACACCCTAACCGCTAGACCACGGCTAGCCCAGATAACTTTGGAATAAGAAAATGTTGTTGTACAAGGAGTTTCTGAAGATATAATTCATATCAGAATTACTTAATAAAATGAAACAGTCTTGATGAAAAAACCGTACAGCAGCCTCTCACTGCAATAGAATAGATTCCAAAGTGTACATTGAAGTTTATAGGCTGTAATAGATATTACTGACAGATAATGAGAACGGGTGTTACATAGTCTCTGTATATAAAACATATTACATTTGGGTTCAAAAATTACCTTAAAACGTTCACTTAGGTACGTTCACATTAAGATATCCCGCTTATGATAATAAAATGCCTTTTTCTTTAAGAGTGGATATTTTTATCTGAGAAGAAAGTTATTTTTGTCATAAGAAAGAGTGCATATCGCTGAACTGGTTGAGAGATATTTGTCAAAACAAATGTACTACTAACAGACTTTTATACTAAAATAAATTGTCTCAGCAGACTAGGGATTCTGATGCAGTTAAGTTTAATCGTTCATTGGCAAACTTTACCATCCTGTTTCTAACACTTTTCAAGCTTTACGCTTATATCGAAGCACTTAGAAAAATGGGGACTGTTTGCTTCAATGTCTTTTGTTATTTTCAAATTTTAGTATATGGTTTTTGCTACCAGATGCAATTCGTAAATCCACAAATGATTTATGATTTTACGAATTTATCCAAAAACAAATACAAGCAATACAGAAATTTAAAGTTACTTCTTCTTCAGAGATGATACGAGAGCTTTTAAGAAATATACAATAGTAGTGACAAACGACATAACTATGAAACTAAAAAACAACAACAAGAAAAACATTCGAAAGTTTTGAAGCAAGCTGGATTCACATTAGTTGACCCAGCAGATTGAAAACATTCTTACTCCATGTCAACGTTTCAACTCTGTGTTTTCGATATAATAACAGTGCTATCTTTCGGGACTACTACTTTAAGAAATATACAATAGTAGTGACAAACGACATAACTATGAAACTAAAAAACAACAACAAGAAAAACATTCGAAAGTTTTGAAGCAAGCTGGATTCACATTAGTTGACCCAGCAGATTGAAAACATTCTTACTCCATGTCAACGTTTCAACTCTGTGTTTTCGATATAATAACAGTGCTATCTTTCGGGACTACTACTGTAGAGAACCACACATGGTAATCCTGACAAGTTGTTTTATTCAGTGGGTAATTAAAGAAGAAACGTAGAGAAAAAAAAGAGAGAAGGAGCTAATTCCAATACTTCTCAGAAAATAAACTAATCACATAATGTTGTACATTTATACTCATTTAAGAGGAATTTTCAGAAATTCTTGAAACTTCTCAAAGTTCTCTTTGTTTTAATTATTGCGTTTTAATATGGCTGGTTATTTCACAAAACAGATATTAAGTTTGTACTTATTGTCAATGATATATTAAATTCTTAGCATCAAACGTAATCTTTAAACATTATTAATAACTTCTTTAAAGTTTTAACTGGGTTTGAATATTCCAGGACAATTTTTAAGCCATTGGGCGTTACTTTAAAATAATCGAATAATTGACACTTACCTGACGGTATGCCAAACTTATACGCATGCGCCAAGTAAATATGTTCCATGATAAAACTGAAAAAAATATATATATGTTATTAATACACAACTCCACTTACTAGCATTATAACTTTCTAAATTTTATTTCTTTCTTTCAAACATCTACTACTAGCGAGAGTCGTTACCGATCGTATGCACAATACACGCTGGCACATGTAACGAGTTTCCACCCTTCATTATTTCATCCTTGGTGGCCCCCTCTAGTGGCAAGTTAGAATAAAGCCTAGCTTGTAAAAGCGAAGTACACGTATTAGATAATGAAAGTATAAACGTCGTCATGTTTCGCTTATGGTAACAATTATGTCTTATATTTAAGATATATTTTAATAAACAAAAATGGCAACAATCAGCCCAAACAAACAAATGATTTAACGCTTGAATTAGGAGGGGTTAAAATGTTAGTGGCATTTTTTTATTATTTTTTTCTTTCGGATGAAAGCTGTTTATGAACAAAATAGCGAGTAGGGGATTTAGATACAAGCAACAAACACTTTGAATACGGTTAATCCAATGGATCTCTATCTAATCTATGAATATTGATAGAACTGGATATAACATTAACACTACTTAAAGGCTAGCTCAAGTTTTATGTGTATACAATCTTACATATTTAAAAGAAGTTTATAAACAGCAGACCTTATACTTTACAGCTTTACATTCTCGTTGAGATTACAAAGTCAACTGCTGCAAAGAAGACCATTTTGATTGAGTTCATTAAATATAAACTAAAAAATATGTATTAATTATTAAAAGTGAATATATTTATAGTCTGAAACTAATTGCTACAGTCTTAATCAGTCTATTTGTATCCAGCCCTAATGTTTTTCTGACATATGTATTTTCTTGCGTGTGTTTTATATAACTATTCTTATAAATACTATTCTATTCCTTTGACTTATATTCTCTTTTTTCTCCTTCAGTGGTTACAAATAACTCGACTTTTTATGTTGAATTACTGCCTCAAAATGAAAATCATTCATTTAATAAATTTAGATACAAAACCAAGATGAAATACGCAAATGTACGTATATATTCTTATGCTCTAAATAAACAAATGTTTCAATTAATGATTGCTTCACAATGATGAAAAAAAAAAACAATACAGATAAGAAAATATTAGTCGAATACTGGCCACGTGTTTTTAGGTAGCCGTCCTAAGAGTACGATTAAATTATATGATATTTATACGTGTGACTGAATTTGCTCACTAAAAGTGACTTGTTGAAGTTGTTATATGTTTAAATATTTGATATGACATTATTTTTCAGACTGATTCATGATGAATTATGTTGAATTGATGTTTTGTGTTACAATACAAGTTTATAAAATTAGTGTCTTATAATTAGTCAGAAAAATATAGCAAGATAGCTGTTTTTAGTGAAACCTGCTCCAAATATTTGGTTTTCTTTACAGATTGTCTGAGTAAATATTAGTTAAGGTATTGCGACTATTACAGATATGAAAATATTTATAATTTAGGAATTTTAACACCGTAGTTTAAGATCTAGCTTGCATTATTTCGTCAGGAATAATTTAAGAAACAACCACAATGAAAGAAAATCTTATATATTAGGTTATTTATTTTGTATAACATCAGAAAATTTGTCGATGACTTCTACTTTTATTTATATGTATCTAACAAGGATAATTCATTCCATCACCTACTTCAATCAAATAGAAAGGCTGTAACTTAAAGGATCATGCTTCAAACTGATTATGTCATAACAGCACGAACTTTTTAAAAATGACTAGAGCGCTTTATCTGCACTTCAAGATATAAATTCAACGATACTTAAATAATTAGCTGCTCATACTGGTAAGTCATAAGAACCTATTTCCTCATGTGTGTGAGCACACTTTTACTTTAGATGTCACAGAACCACATAAGTTGCTTCTCGTGCTTTTCCGCTCTAGTAACAGTAACAGAGAATTGCAAGGCAAAGTGGGTGTTGCAAGACTTTGCAAAGAGATTCAAATTAAACAACCATTGTCAATGTCTAATAAGCCTCTAAAACCTAAATTATTTTTTGAATATAATTATACAGATCTGTATAAAGTGTTTACTGCTTCAAGTATTTTTGAACAAAAATTTATAAACGCTGCTTCTCGTATTCACTGTACATTTCAAGGGTTTTCTGAATCTGAGAGATTATGGCGTATTCATTCCAAATATAAAGTTTAAGAATGTTTCATTGTTGAGAAAAGAAAGAATGTTACGACAACCAACAATGTCTTAAACTAAAATCATTATGATTTATAACAATGCTTTATATCTTGGACCACATTTTCACATGTTACTAACGATATTTGTTTTATCATCAAACTAAGCTGCTAATCAATAATAAATTCATCAAGATAAAGTAAAAAGTATCTTATGAAAGAAAAATAAAACGTTGTGCAAACAGTTTTTGCATTAACAATAGACAAAATTAACATTATCAAAAACAAATAAAAACTTTTGAAATAATTAGCGTTACTAAATAAATTGACATTTAATTATATAGAAATATTGTAAATACTGATTTTTGCTGTTAAACTGCTATAAAATTAGCTTTCGTAGTAACAGTGAACATTTTGTAAATGTATTGAAGTTCCCCAATGCTTTATCGTCTGGCTACGATTTCCTATAATACAAATACTTTTGAATTATTACAACCTGTAATTTAACAAACCTATCTCTTTACCTATCAATAAAATGTAATCATCACTGGTTAATAAAAGTCCAGATAAACGATTGTTGTAAGTAAATTCGTTTTTATAAAAAAATATCACACTTTAATATAAGTTTAACATAACAGCTACTTGTACGTGATGATGACAAAACCTTGTCGAAACGTTGTACCTTTGCTGTTATGTTAAACTTATATTAAAGTTTTTCTTCATTACTCATTCAAGCCGTCTCCAAGCATTATTAGTCTGAAAGTGGGTTCCTTTTGCTCCTAATTCTATTTCTATAACAAAGATAAATCTTAAAGTTTTAGTCCTGCTGTATTAGAAATGTATATAAAATATTATAATTTCTTTATAATATTAGATGTGTGTGGAACTGAACTAAATGTGTGTTTTAAAATAATTCTCTAACATAATTTACAGACAACATTTAAAGCACCATTGTTCTATTGTAAAGAAGGAAGACCCAACTTTCGAAGCGTTCAGGTTATTGTTTTGAGTATTTTTTTTATTCTCCGTGATTTCTTTAGTTAAGAGTAAATATATATACCTGAAACTGGTTCATTATCTGTGGGTCATCTGTAAGTTTACGGACTTTAACGTTAAAATCAGGGGCTCGATTCCCCACGGTGGACAAAGTACAGACAGCCCATTGAATAACTTTGCGCTAAAAACAAAACACGCGCACATTCTTTCATGAGATGTTTATCAAGCATCTGAGGATTAACGATGTAAATCAAAACGTAGAATGTATTTGATTAAAGTAATGAGAAATAAACAAAAAACTATTGAAGTTGTATTAAATCAGCAACAACTTGATCCAGACAATATATTTTTACCATTCGTAAAAACCCAACTAGAAAAACTAAAGAGTAGAAAATGTTTCTGTACTTTCCACACGGTATTTAGGAACGAGAGGCCGAGTAAAATAAAAAAAAATCATTTGATTTATCCTGTATCTTGATATTTAGATCTAGAAACAGGTAGTTATGGAAAATACACTG
The DNA here is from genome assembly GCF_000517525.1 of Limulus polyphemus. Classification (NCBI taxonomy): domain Eukaryota; kingdom Metazoa; phylum Arthropoda; class Merostomata; order Xiphosura; family Limulidae; genus Limulus; species Limulus polyphemus. The sequence goes on along the minus strand of NW_013665835.1, from coordinate 182,885 downwards.
AGTTTCATGCAGTGTTTTAGTAATTATCCTAATTATCAATGGATTAGAAAACACTTTTTCAAAATTCACGTGACGGACAACGTCGGCTTTTGTGAACCGCGTTCAATGTCAAATATTCTTATTTCTTTCCTAATTTTGAACTGTTGACCAGAGGAAGCAGCCCATCAGCAGCCAATCAGCAGCATAACACCAGCCATTATCCACGCTAAGGAACTGGCTGTTACTCTTATGACCTACCTGCAACTCAAAGTGCGGAGAACATTTTGTGGTATCACATTGGATTCGAACTTGGCTCGCAAGCTTCGAAATCCAGAATTCTGCCACAAGTCCATCCCGCGCCTCGTTAGTTCAAGACAACAATCACTTCATGCATCTCAACGAATATTCAGTATATCTACAGATTAAATTAGAGGCTATACATTTTTTGCTGTCTGAGATCTCAAATATATAGTTTTTCAAATTGATCACATTTCGGGTAATGGAAATAACCACGTTTTTGCATATATTTATCTTGAAAGACACTTTGTTCTTCTTACGTATGCCTTAATAAGGGATCATATCATTATGTTTCACTGAAAACATCTGTTGTTTCGTATCAAGACAAATCATATAAAGTATTAAAATAAGTAATTCTGGATATGGAAAAGTTTAACAATATATTTATAAAACAATATAATTATCACAAACTGATAATTTGATAACGTTAATGTGGGGGATTTTTTGTGATTCGTTATTCCTCTACTGCGAAACTTAAAGCAAACCAAAAGTACTCTTAGAATAATCTAAACATTTGAACTACCATAAAAACTAAAAATACAGCAAGACAATCACAGATGATAAGATACAAAATAACGAGAAAACACTTAAAAACATAACACAATATTTAATATGAAAAACTGACAAACAAGTGCTTACTAAATTAAATTTTTGGAATCTTAGTGAATTCATTATTCACACAGACAAGATTATAGTTCGTTTATGTAATATGTCAATGGATACGTCTCGGTATCATTTTGTGCTAAGTTTTCTTACATCTATCATAAAATATAGTTCTGGTAAAAACAAGCTAAAACTTGTTGATCCATGCCTAAAAATATGTGATGAAATTTAAATCCGTTTAGATGATATTACGATGTTATAACATCTAATGACGGAACTAAAATGTTAATTGCAAGTTTAGAAAAAATAAATAAAAATAAGTTATTAATATGTTACACTTTTTTTGTTTTCTTATTAACCCTATGTGCACGGTTGAAAGCCAAAGTGTGCAGAAGCCACGACCTTTTACAGAGTGTCTGCCATTCAACACGGTATTATGTATTTGATATCGGAACTATCAACTATTCATTTTACCCAATATGCTGATTTAGTGACAGTTTGTGGTAGAGAAGAGTAAACACCAGATACAATATACAGGGATACTAGAAAAACAAAATAAAAAAAAACAGTAGATATGCATTTCACAGGTTCTAAACGTTATGCAAAGGCGATATGTAAACTATACGGTGAGAAAAATACTTTCATTCTTCACAAAAACATAGCCTTGAACACCAGCTTGTCAAAGTTTGAGTCAGACTTACACAGTCAATGTACAGACATATCTTGAGTACAAATACATTTGTACCTCATTTGGCTTTTTTGTGTTTAACAGACTTGTACATTTTACTAAACACTTGCCATATTTCGTGAGGATACACATAGCAAGTTATGTCAGACGTAAGAGGTTAAAACGTATTTGTACTAATGGCCAAGCGACTAAGGCTATCTGCCACCGTTCATAATTTTGAACTACTGACCAGAGGGAAAGCAGCCAGTCAGCAGCACCCTGCCACCCACCATCCAAGCTTAGGAATTAACTGCCATTCTTTTAACGCACCCAGAGCTAGAAGTGTAAGAAATATTTTGTGATATCGAAGGAATTCGAATCTAGGTCGCCAGTTCAGAGACCTAGAGAAGTTTAAAAATCAAACTTACTATTGTTAAGTAGATGAAATATTTTCATTCGTTCGTTAAAACTATCCAATTTAAAATCAGTACATTTGAAATCAGAATAATTTCCGCAGGCATAAATTTATACAATATATAAACATAAAACAAAATTATATACATATATATATATATATATATCTTTTTCATTTTACGAAGAAACTATTACGCAAAAATAGCCGAATAGTTTAACTTATTTATTGATTGTCTATAAATATATATCATAACAAAATAAATTTTTCGATTTACGAAAAGAAATTAGCATGAAAACGGTTCATTCAGTTCAACAATAGCATTCAGATGATTCAATTATAAAAACACTTGTAATACTTAAGAAGAATTCTATTAGAAATATGGAAGTGTTTCACATTTTGATAAATAAAAACATTGTTAAGAACGAGATTAAGAGCATTAATAAAATACCCATTTGACATTCTAGTACAGTATAGTGGGTCAATTATAGCGTATAATAAGACAGCATCAAAGTATTCAATTAGGTATCAGGCTTCGTTTCAGAGGAGCATTCTGTACAAAGTCGATATCATATTTTACGTAGTCGTAGGCTTTCTGTTTTTTGTTTGTTTGAAGCTAAGCACAAAGCTACACAATGGGCTATCTGTGCTCTGCCCACCATGGGTATCGAAACCCTGTTTCTACCGCTGTAAGTCCGCAGACATACCGCTGTGCCACTGGGGGACTAGACTTTCTGTATAAAGGTTTTTAAAGTCAAGTCACTAGATTCATTGGTACGGCTATTAGTAGGATTTCATTTGGTAATAATTAGAGAAACTTCTAATTTTAGAAGATTCTGTTTATTTGCACGTTTTTAAGATAATTTCGGATACTTTTTGAAGAAATTGATATATATATTTAATCATAATCGTTTTAAAACAGAATTTCCATAATTATTATTTTTATAACAAAAGATATGTTTTAAAATGATACGCAGAAAATATCTAGCATTTTTATTCTTTATTTTTCTCAGCGTAAAGTCTTATTTTGTACACACAGTAAAAGCTTAACGAGTTTTTTCATGTCCATTGTAAAAGATCAAGCTTATATTTTTTTTTGTAAATGCTTTTAAATGTGTTTTGTAATGGATTTTCAATTACAGTTTTATTCAGTTGAATGTCTTTTCCAGTTGATCAATATAAGCATATAACTGACCCATGGTAGTTTACAACGTCACCAAATTAAAGTTTCAACAGCTCTTCATACGAGCGATAATTATTTTTCAACTCGTCCTACAAGATAGTTTAAAAAACAACAACACGCGTTTCAGATTTATCCAAGATAACCCGTTTCCTTTGCATTTTAACAGCTTTTCTACACAGTCTGAGCATTATATTATGTCCCCATATTTCTTGCAGTAGTAGCCTCGGCATGTCATAAACTTCAGTTGTTGTTCATTCATCAAGGAATATTGTCGCTATCCGTGAATCAAGGATATCGCCAAAGGATTAGAGTGATAAATGGAACGTTCAATTTCAAACCAAAGAGACTTAATTGGTCTGAGACCAGGTGACTATGCTGGCTCAGAAAGATGACTAAATTCATTGTCGTGCTTGTATATTCAATTTTAAATTAATAACACGAATGCAGTGGATTGTTGTATGATGGTACTATCACAGTGGATTGTTGTATGATGGTACTGTCACAGTGGATTGTTGTATGATGGTACTGTCACAGTGGATTGTTGTATGATGGTAGTAGAAGAGTCCTTGACTATCACAATGGATTGTTGTATGATGGTACTATCACAATGGATTGTTGTATGATGGTACTATCACAGTGGATTGTTGTATGATGACAGTAGAAGAGTCCTTGACTATCACAGTGGATATGATAAACAACAACCATAAGCTCCACAGTGAATCTTATTCATCGTTCTAAAGGAATAAAAGTGTCCAATCTCTGTCAAGATAAATTCACAACAGAATTACACCACTTCTTGTGGTTTGGCTTAAGTAGTCACTTGAAAGCTCACACGACCAGTTTACTTTACATATTCAAAGAAAATGAGTATTTTATACGTGTATATGTACGTTGTTGAGGGGTCATAATAAACTCAATGTTGCTGTTCTTGCAAACAAGAACAGCAACATTGAGAATTTAGCTAAAGTTCGTAAAAGTAAATATATATATATATATAAATATTAAAATTATTACAACCCTTTTCTACAAACCAGGTTTACAGTCCAGGCTCGCTGACAACACTTGATTCATAGAAATAATAATAATAACGAATTAATATCATAATATTAGTGTATAAACATTTCATTACAAAATATTCTTTCGAATGTGATAGGTTTTTTATATTTATCTTAAGCCATGGAAGAGAAATTATCGTATCATTAGAATTTAATGTTCTAACTTTATAATTAAACTTATGAAAGTTAAGAGCGTAATCATAATAAATGTAAAATATCATAAGATGAATCAAACGAGGTACGATAGCATAGCTTCCAATCTCTATAATAAGAATATCACTACCCACAATAGTAATTAATGAAACACTAGTTATGTTATTTCAATAGAAGGTTCAGATATGTTTTGTTGAGGACTTTATGGTTATAAGTTGCCAAGACTTTGTCTTTCCTTCAACATACATTCTAATAGGCCATTTTTTTCCATATTTTTGGCCAAAATAACGAGATATTTGGTTGAGAATACAAAAAGGAAATTGTTCACAAACATTATAACTGAACTTGAAGAAATGTCTTTCCGATACATTTGTTTTTGTAATTAACTCACATTAATGAGAAATATTATAGTTTCAACACATGATTATAACGTAGGACAAAACCCATATATTAAGTGGTCAAACCGATATCACATTTTTTTTTTTCTATTCTATTGTCTTCGCTAACAATTTCTACGAAGATCATTGATTTTGAACTATGAGACATTTACTGGTATGACCAGAGCCATCGCTAAATTTTGTGAGACCCTAGGCAGAACTGAACTACTAGGACATTGAAAGAAATCTGAAATGAAGTATTATAATTATTGATCGTTATTACATAGATATAAAATAACAACAATAACTAATATCATGTCATTTCAAAATATCAGTTAAGAATAATTCTAATAATACAACGATATTAAAAACACTGTAATACCAAAAAAAAACATCTTTAATACGGATGTTTGGGCATTTCCTTAAATTCCATCATCAGCGTTCATATCTAAAAAGAAATGTGTTCGTAATATTCGAACTGTAAAAACAGCATTAACATTGAGCAAGTTTTCGTATTCAATCGGAAATTTAGAAAGAACAGATTTAAACGGTAACAATATAATGGAATGTACGATAAAACGTGCGGCAAACACATATCTAATAAACAACATTGTTAAGAAAAAATAATATAGAGGATGGCTTAAATATAAGTATAAACACTGTATCTTTAAAATAATAATAAATATCAAATAAAAAACACTGATAATCCGGAATTGATTACATAATTTAGTGTTGGGTGATCATTGCAAATGGAGAGGATTTCTATAATAAAGAGTTCGTAAGCTGTGATTCCGGAGTCGAGAATTGTAAATTTTTCTAAAAGTATGGAGTGGTTGTTATTCTCACTGTGCCATCGGATACAAGACTCGGCTGGATTAATTAGCTTACATTCGCTTCTTGCTAAAATTCCTATGTGCTCGTGTGCACGTATTTGTAGCTGACGTGTAGTTTTACCAATACAGGTAGCTTTACAGTTACCACAAGTATATTCATATTAGCTCCACGACCGCATAGGAATGGGTAGTGTCTTTGGTTTTAAATATATCTCTAATTCTAAATGTTCAAGTAAATATTAAACGTTGCTTAATTTGTGGGTAATATGTTTTGATTATTTTTTGAATTTGATATTTGAGTTTAAAAGTTTGTTTGCCAATGAAAGGAATGATAAGAACTAGTGGATATTTTGAGATAGTGTGTGACTTTTTGGCAGGCTCCATTTTATTTGTTAAATCTTTTCGTGTGACAGAGTGTAAGAAATTAAGGGGATAACCATTACTTTGTAATATGTCATAAATATTTTGAAATTTCTGAGTGAAGACAGAAAAAATCACAATAGCTTATACAATCGTTTCGACTGTTCCATACCAGACTTCTTCAAACATAACCTTCTTCTAAATCTTCTAAACAGAGTGTATAATATCTGGGGACAATCACTTCGTTTTTAATGATCATATTTATGACCAGATAGACGGAGTGGCGATGGGATTACGAACGACAATGGCTGGATAATTACCCCTTTATTACAAACCAGTATTATATAGAAGGTAGGTTGATGATACTTTTCTACTCTTTCACAGCACTGATCACACCAAGAATTTTGTAAAAAAACCTAAACTCACATGTGAAATGGAAAAAAAAACAATAACTTATACTGAGGGTCAATTAAAGAAGCTGTTCCAATTTTTGTTGGTTAAAGTTACAGTGCAGAGTATTTTTGATAGGGAATAATTGTTTAATAATTATTTTAATTGTTTCCTCAACTGGGATGTCAGTGAATAAGGACTGAATATCAAAGGTGGTCATAACGAATTGGTCTGTATTACGAAATTTAGATATCTCTTGAGCAAAGGAAAAAAAAGAATATTTAACAGTAATTTCGTTCCGACAGAATAATAAGATTTGGCTATCATTCTCATAGTACATCCATGGAGCACATGTTTAAAGCAACAGGCTATAAACACTCTGACTAATTCACAGTTCGAGCTTACTAACCGTTATGCCACATCTAGCCATCCAATAACGTGATTCTAGAATATGCACCCTACGGATCTATTATTCCAATTCATCAACATCACCACAAAGCAGTCTATGTCTATTAAACTGTCAATGAATTTACATGAAGATGATAGCTGATCTATGAGCTGATCAACATTTGCTTAATCAATGTTTTCCAAAAATGACAGACACTAGAAACAATCATACAGCAAATGAAGATATGGATAGCAAATGCATCCAGTGACATATGAAATAATATGAGTAATAACAGGCTGATAAGCACAACTAAACCACCACGAACACTTCCAACACAGATCTTGTCTTTCCATACAATTGAAAACTGCTGAATGAAGAAAGTATAGCATAGCGTATGACGCTTGTTTTATGGAGATACAAGGAGGTTAGTAAACATTGGCCATGTTCTTAATGTCATACAGATAACAATAAAATCCCGACAGTTCCAGTGAATAAAGTGTTCATTATCACCATGAAGGTTTAACGAGTTTAGGTGTCATATGTTTGGAAACTTTTTCTTTGTACCTGATATCTTGGGGATATTCATATTTTTAATTTTTTAGTTTATGAGCTTTCGTTGGACAATTCCTAGAAGTAAGAGGCTAATTAATCCATCACCATGCAATGATTCTAAAGAGCAATGTTGAGACTTCTTCTCAATGGCTCTGAAAACAGGTAATGAGAGAACAGTACTCAAATGCCCATTTTTGCTGCAAGTTGCCTGGAAATAGGCAAAAAAAAAATACTCTTGGTAATGGATGAGGCTTCAGGGCAATAAAACTTTGATGGTGATAGCGAAATAAACGTATCTACTCCAACTGACATGACAGAATGCTTTGTTGAAACACAATTCCGTCTAAACAATACCATAACGAGTTTGCATGCTTCAGTAATAGTGATGTTTTTCAGCATTTTTATATGTTGCATCCTTTTTTATTCTTTTACTTAGAGCGTGATTGTGAATAAAAGGGGTGTGAACCAATTCATTGCTATCATGACCATTACAATCAATACAAGAACAGTTAAGGCTGTAAGTGATCTATGATATGAAGTACTGAAATGTTCAAATTGCTGGAAATTGAATTATCTAAGATGATCGATGATACAAGGCCACATAAAAAAGTTTAATTATCTTGCTTTGACATTGGAAGGAGACACCTGGGGAGAAGGGGTAAGAAAGAGTAACATGGTTAGCTCATATATCTCAATTCCTAGGAAGAAAGATCAACTTAACATACATAACACACTGGTTCTGCAAATTGGAAAGGATTTTCTTTTATGGGATATCGAGAAGGCTGAGTTTAGTAATTACTCCCCTGAAGGCGTTCATGATGTGGGGCGTCAACCTAAGAAGTATACCAAGCCAGAAGGAATTTAACCCTCTACTTGCTTTTTTCAGTCACCACCCACAGGAAATATGTAAGTGAATGTTCCGATCTCAGAGGAGGTAAACTTTTCTTGAGAAGCTCTCTTTACACTAACAGGAATACACGTTGAAGAGTCTTTTATAATGACTTTCATTATATACAATTTTACATAAATAGCATTAACATTTAGGTGTATTTGTGATAATTATCAGTCGATTATGTCTAATTACTGTCAAACTAGAGGCATATCTTCTCAGTAAAGATAAAAAAATGTTCATGTTATAAGTTTATAATTTCCACTCAAAACATGCAAGTTGTTATCTCATGTTGAAAATAATTTTACCTTTTAAACGCGTTCGACACTCATGGTGTCATAATTTTTAAAATTAACTATTACTCTGGGACTGTTCTCTTCTCACATAATAATTATTGCCGTCAGTATTCAGTCATGTTGCTCTATTTTTCGATGAACTTGATAATGTACGGAGAAAAACTCCGAATATCTATTTGATTTTACCTTTTTATTAATAGAGATAACAAAATGTTTGGTTGGTTGTTGTTAAGCGCAAAGTTACACAATAGGCTATCTGAGCTCTGATCACCACGGTATCGAAATTCGATTTATAGCGTCTTAAACTACCACTGAGCCATTGGGTGCAATAACAAAATAACCCACTAGTTGATCAGATGACAAGAGGCAACAAAGATAGCTAATCAAATTTTAGTTTATTTTTACATATTTTTACTTATGTAATTTCATTTTACTAGCAACTTGTATTTGGTTAAACTGTCGTGTTTACTCTCTTTCTTGTTTTCTTATAATGATGGTAACTTATGTACATAGATTTATTGTAAGAGATTTATTAATGTTATAAAGAGGACCTGCGAAGTGTTCCGATTTAATGCAAATTAATAAAATAAAACAACTATTTATTTCACAAGGTTTTGTTTTCACAAATCTTGAATATAAAATTACTTGTAACTTTTTTATTGTATTATAACACTTAAAACAATAAATTGTTATCTAAAGTTTAGCGTATTTCAGCTTTCATTTTATGGATAAATTAGTACCATTGAATACATGATTTTAAAATATACAATTTGATAAGTAAATAATTAGAAATGTAGTGGTAGTGCCTAATACAATCATCTTCTGATTAATTCTTAGTTGGAATTCTTCCTGAGAATTGAGAACGATGTGGAAAAAAACTGTAGGTACAGCATCACATGTGATGTTCTGCCTTTTTTACAGGTTTATGATCGTACAATACTCGCACTTAGCTTGCCATTCTTATGTCCATCACCGTTATTTAGGATGTATTTTTTTCCTTTCAGAAATTTATTCATATTAATGTAAACATAACAAGCTGCTGTTTATTATTATAATCAATAACACATAAATTTTGTTTCTTACTGGCAGTATATTTCTTTCTTTCTTCTCCTTTCTCGGTTTATTCATGCTCTCTCACAGCTTCTAATCTCCATTTTCCTTTCGTTGAACAATCGTCTTTTATATTCTTTTTTCAAATGTGTGTCGAATTGGTCCCTTTCTTTTTGACCTTGAACCTTTTTTCCGTATATCGGATTATAACGTTTCATAGTCATAGGAGTATTTTAATTTTCATGCTGGCTGAAACTAACAAGGCGGTTGCTCATTACAATAATTTTCTAATGATTTATAGTGCTTTAATACCCTAATTCCTTTGAGACTGAACAAGAGCTAACTGCTTTCTACCCTCTCTCAAATTCAACCAATGTTTCTTATACCTAACTTCATAACACATCTCACTCCCTGTTCTGAATGCATTCAGCAATGTTGATTGTACTCAATCTCGACTGTGTTTTTTCTTACTTTGATGTTATTCCATGTTTCTTATTTTCATTCTATCACCACACTCTTCTTTAGATGGACTTATCACTCACAGACTTTTGTGGAAAACTGATAATTTCATTGTTCTTACAGTTCACAGTCTTTGTCGAGGTATATATATATATGTGTCACTGCAACACTTAAAACTTTTCACGGTCTGTTTTAGTATATCAATAGATCCCCCAAAATATATTTTATATATATACATAGATATCTATATACAATTAATCTGAAACAAAAAAAAAAAACATTCGTCACCTCCATTTTACCTTTACAGCTCAGAGTTCGAACCAGTAAGTTCACGAATTCTTACTTTTCCATTCATATATACATCCATAATATCAGTTTTAGTCCGAGCTGGATGAATCTTAAGTCCCGTATCTATACAAAATATCTATACAAGATCATAAGCTGGTCCTAACAACTGAAGAGGGTTTCTGCACCTCAATGTACACTCGCAGGTTTATAACGTACTGTAAAATTAAACTCTTGTTGTAACAGACTTCATTTCAGCAGTTTTCTGTTTTCATTCTTCACTCGATGTAACCAGATTAAAGGGTTATGGTCCGTTTCCATGACAAATGCTTTACCTAAGACAAATGGTCCTCATACGATTGCCAAGCGCTTTTTGTTTTCAGTGGTAGCTAAGGCTAGTAAGTTTCAGCTTAAATATACCACTGGATGTTTCATGCCATTCTCACCTATATAACTGCACTATCTCTATAGCTGTATTTAACGCATCAGTTTCGACAATGGTGGCTAATGTCTCCTTATGTAATTTTATTTTCTTTTTCCCAAATGCTTATTTTAATTTCCGAAAAGCCCTATCACTGGCCTCGTCCTACACAACACCTTTTGGTCCTGATTTACAGGCTAATTATGTGTGTTGCTCTGCTATTTCCAGATTTTAACCAATTTTCTCATAATTTGCTATTGTAACACCATCTACAATCTTATCAACGTCTCCATAACAGTTATATCATTCGATACATTTAACTAGTAACTCATGCAGCCTTGTTCTGTGCTATTTAAATTTCTCATTTGCTATTTATTCTAAATCTCAAAACTTCCTGTGATAAGTCTCTTAAATATTTGATTTCACTACATCATACTATAATTTGTCTGCACTCCTAACCTTGTTGTTAATGCCTTTCCAGGTAATGCAGGAACTAGATTTTATCACATATCCCGTTGTTGCCATTCCTCTGCTCTTGCTTGAGAGGGAAAATAAAGATGGTATATTTCTGAAGTTCAAGTAAAGCACTCACAGCACTCACCACCAAATCTTGGGTTACTTTAATCGAATACTGTGTTTGATCGTCATGCTTTTAAGGACATCTCGGCCCAGAGTAGGAAGCGCGACTGTTTTGTGGCAACGGGAAAAAATAAACATCAATGCATGGCTATCTTAAGAAGTGCTTTCTCTAAGAAACACTGTTGATGAAACCTAATTTAAAATCTAGCCGTGACGAGTTATAGTTGAAACCACAGCTCGAGATCGTATGTGATGCAGGTTAATAAATTCTAGAAGTTTATGTATTATAAACATTGTTTCAGTTTCATTGCAAATAATGGTGCACAGTAGCTTGAAGTGTGACAGTTTACAGTGTACAATAACTGTCGGAAACATCATTAGATAGTTTATCTTTAACTAGACTTTTAGGTAGAAATTTGGAGGTTTGGCACGTGTTTTACAATCGTATTGAGAAATCTAAAACATGGTTGATTGAAAAAATAAGATACTTTAACCCTAAAATACTGACGACAACTACATGCTTTCTAAACTAATTTTTTCTCATACTATTCATGCATCAAATTGCTTGTGGGTGCATTACTTTGTGCTCCCGGTGGCTCAGTGGTAAGTTTGAGGGCTTATAACGCTAAATATCGGGTTTTGATACCTTTGACTGACACAACATAGAAAGCTTATTATATAGTTTTGTGCTCATTAAAAACTAACAAACAGACCATAACTTTGTTGATTAATGAGCAACATATGGGTCACAAAAAATATAAACACAAATACCATTCGTTTCGTTTTGAGTTTACTTACTGATTGAGTTTATTTTATCACAATTTGCAGCTTTAACAGTAAGTAAGATTTGTTTTCAGAGCAGTTAAGACGTTTCGATCATTGTTGCGATCATTTTCATGTACAAAGTCAATAATCTGAAAGTTAATTGTACAACACAGTTGTAGCAAGTGTTGCAAAACTTATCAAAGCACTTGTTGAAGTTTTAAAACAGGTAATTTATTTCAAAACAATCACATGTATGTCTGGTCTGAATTTGAATGTTGCTTTAATGAAAAGTTTGCTTATCTTAACTATTTTTTTAAATTATAGGATATCAATCAGGAAATATCAGTACTGCAGAAAATAAGTTCAAGTATTTATATGACTAAATTATTCATTTACTAAAACACTTCAGTTTTTTTCTAGAATATTAAATCCACAACTCCGTGTTTTAGTTCTCGACTTGAGAAAACAACAAGTGAACAATATTTCAAAAAACGTACTTATAACTTGCTAGAGCTTGTTTCGCCAAATGGTTGGAAACTAATGGAGGTGACTAAACAAAAACTTGATTTATATCAGTTGGCGTGAGATATCTTTTTTCATATTTGTTTGGTTTGTTTTGAATTTCGCGCAAAGCTACACTAGAGCTATCTGCGCCAGCGGTCTCTATTTTAGAGTGAAAGGCTAGAGGGAAGGCAGCTAGTTATCACCACCCACCGCCAACTGCTGGATTACTCTTTTACCAACGAATAGTGGGATTGGCCGTTACATTATAACGTCTCCACGGCTGAAAAGGCGAGTACGCTTGGCGGGAAGGCGATTCGAACTCGCGACCCTTAGGCCATGCCAGACCTCTTTTTCGTATTTAAATATTTACCAAACAGAAGTTTTGTCAACATTCTCTTGATTTAGTATTATTTTTACTTTAAATCTGTTTTACATTTCTACTACAAAAGTTTGTCAAAATTGTTGAACATCTCGTTTGATTTATGATTTTATTTCCTACCTGGTTTTCACCACTATCAATTTGCTCTAAATATTATTTGCCTTTTTTAAAATTTGTAATGAAGACTTTACATTTTTCAATTTGTTTAGAAATTATAATTTATCAAGTGTTTCTAATGTTCGTTATTCAAACTACTGGTACTTAAATATTCATGGTATATTTTAAAAGATAAATACATGAATAGTTTTGATAAGGTATAGTGTAGACCGGCAAAAATATCTGTCTGATTTTGTAGTTACTTATACGAATGTTTTGAGAAAGATATTTAAAGTAGATGAAAAGAATGCCGCATATGTTGTTTTTATGGGTAATTCTAAGTAAGAACTAAATAAAACTACACGAGCTTTAAAACCAAAATAGAAATTACTTTTTATCACCTTAAAGTTCATATTTATAGAATTTTACTTTGACAACCAATTCCAACACATTGAAACAAGTGCCAACATTAACATGAACTCAAAAAAAAAAAGGAACTTGGCTTAGACTTAATAAGCACTGCGTGTTTTCTGGGATCATATAAGCTCACAATTCCGGCTTCAGTACAGATAAAATATGTTATCGGAATTTTTAACGTTAGTGCTTTGTCGCTACATTCTTTGAATAACTGGTCCCAAAACAAAGGGAACCCCAGGGAAGAACGAGCGGAACGTTGTGATTGTCTGGCACGCACCGCATTCTAGACTTTGTAATAACGCCACTTGTGTTGGCCGAATTGAAATGAACAGTAGAGTAATCCAGCTGGCAGAATAAGGAATTTCTCTGTTTGTGCTTTCCCTTTTCTTTTGCTATTAAAGATAGCAATCGTGGAGAAAGATCACCAGATCTAGAAGTACTAGGCTTAATATTTTACGAGCCAATGTGTGTCACGTGAGCTCCATGTTCATTCTTTACAAAGCAGTTAACTTACCGACTAAAGGAACAAAAAGAGGGGAGGCTTCGAAACGGTCTGTCGTGAGACATTTGAAACTTTGCTTTTTGTTTTTCCATTTTTTATTTGCTTTAAAGGGTCTCTGTTGTTTGTCGTTATTTCACGGGAGGTGAGAGAGCACTAGGCTTAACTTCTTTGAAATTGATAGTTACATTGTCGTTAGTTTCAGAAGGTTAAGAAAATGGAGTTAGAATCATTGTTTTCATGGCTGATAATATAGAGTTTTTTTTTTCAGTGACTATTAATTCTTTTGCAGCTGTTTCTTTTTTGATTTAATGGCTCAAAAACAAGCAAATGCAATGTTTTTTCTGCGTTTACTTTTTCACACTATACATTGTGATATGAAACAGTTTTGCATTATTTTGGAGCGCATTTGAGATGCAGTAAGAAATATAAACTTATAATGTTACTTACAGCTTTACATAATATAGAGTGTAAAATAAATAAAAAAGATAAAATGATATGAGAAAAACTGTACTTAATACATTAGATATGACTCCACAACAGTATTCTGTTGCAAAATATTCCTAGGTATTTGACAAACGTACTTCAACATAAAAAGATGCTTGAGGACATATTATTTTTCAGAAAAATATAAACTTGTATACTATATTGTGTTCAATAGTTGCTTGCAACGATTCCATAATATCTCGCTGTTGTTTAAACAAAGTGATCAATAAATACTTTCATTGAATTTTAAATTTGGGAGGCCTAGTAGCCAGTGTGGAGAAGTGTGAAATGGGGAGCCAATACCTCGCTTTTGAGGTCGTGGGTATGTTATAAGAATGACTATCAAATCTCATTATTCGATTACATTAGCCCAAGAGCTATAGTAAAGTGTGTAATGTTTACTAGCTGCTTTCCAGCTAGTCTATCAGTTCAAAATTAGGGACGGCTAGTGCAGGTAGCTCTTGTGTAGCTTTGCGCGAAGATATGAAACAAATAAGCAAACTTAAATTTATAATTTAAGCCATACGATTTTATTATGACCAAATTAAATATATATATATATTTAATGTTATTAGTCCTAAAAGTCCACATTTATATCAACCTCATATAGCTAGGTATTACGTATTAACACAGGCTATGAACTCAGTTTGTAGATATTAGCTTCCCAATCCAATAACAATAATAGTTGTATTGTTCAGTGAATACCTTTCACTAGTTACACTCTTTAATAAATACGTTTCATTATATTTACAAAGTTTACAGCGATTCATAAAGCTTTGTATCTTGGGAAGATTTTAAACAAGATTTCTTATAGTTCTTATGTCTAGGATATTATTTCCAAAATGTTGGCATCATTTGCAAATTAACGTTCAAATTAACAGTAGAAATGCTAAACATTTTTTTTTTTCGGCTATTAATGTTGGCCTACATTCCCGACTTAAAAACAAGCCAACGGTATATTTAATTGACAAATGGTATTTGAAAGATTTTCTTGAAAGATGCATCAGAAATTGTTTTTTTATATCTTCCAGTGTACCTAAAGAAGTAGAAGTACATCGATAATTTAAGTCACTTTACTGATCACTGTTGTTTAGTAATGATAAATTACTCGACCACTAAGAATAGTTTATTTTAGCGATACATCTTAATCAGTTCATCCGAACAGTTTAACAGAGGTATATTATCTTCTAAATTAATACAACTCCAGAGTTTGATAGTGGTATATTATTTTCTAAATTAATACAACTCCAGAGTTTGATAGTGGTATATTATTTTCTAAATTAATACAACTCCAGAGTTTGATAGTGGTATATTATCAACTCGATACTTACAGTTATATAATTTCAAGTAATAATTAAAAAAAAATATCACAACAGGTTTACAACAAAACATTACCGTATATATGAAGAAACTAGTAAAAAATTCATAAGATAACAATAGGGTACTACTACATAAGAAATAAGGTAAAATAATATCATCAGCATATTTGATAAAATATTTTATCCAAAGTATCTTTAAGTAGTTTTATCTCTATTAAACTATGTATATATATATATACATTGCATCTTCACGCCGGTTTCCATAGTGTTAATTTTATAGTGATTTTATTTATTAATTTAAATTAAAATAATTTATTTATTAATCTTGTCACTGTTAATTTTGTCAAAAATGTTGTGATCCTTTGAAATATTTAAGTTTTCATTTTCTTCATGCCATTCCATAAAATGTTTGTTTTTTGTTGTTGTTATTATTGAGGTGTTTCATAGTTTGTTTTATCCATGTTACTAATATCACAGAATGTGTATTCCATTCGTGTATTTTCTTTGTTATCTTTATCCGTGCTAATGTAATATTCCGCTGATTTGTGTTCATTACTATTTATGCTTATATGTGTGTACATTTTAAGATATTTTGCTCCCTTATTGTTGCTTCTGTGATAAAATGGATTATTTTACTGAAATTATATGCTAGTTGTATCTTCATACAATGTGCTGTAAAGTAATTGGCTTCATTTGTGCATTGTTATCTCAGTTTTGTATATATTAATTCTTCGTTTTACACTACTTGGAACTGCATTTTGGTTATATTCTCGCTAATTCTATTGTAAATCATTTATTAGTACATTTGCTGTTATGTTAAACTTATATTAAAGTTTTTCTTCATTATCCATTCAAGCCGTCTCCATGCATTATTTAGTAGTCTGTTGGTGAAATTTTGCGCTAGCTACAGTCAGTTAAACCTCTGTGTAGTTTTCGATGACATTTTCATCGTCTAAGTGTAATTATATGCTGATTCTTATCCCATAAACTGTAAAATAATTTTTTTTATCTCAATGATGTGGCCTTTTAGTTCCGTCTTTATTAATTCAACCATGTTTTTGAAAGATGGTGTCTCTTCATGTTGCTTTATAGTTGAGAACCAACATCCAGAGGATGAACACACGTTCAAAATTATTTTCAACCACCTTCAGAAAACAAGTGCACAATTTGAAACTTTTGTGATATAGAAACATATGGGACACGTCACTATTTCTTCGAGTGTAAGTGTATAGGAGCGCTATAGGCTTGTCCATGCTTCACAGACCGCTGTAATTGTTATTTGCTCGGTCTCTGACCAGTGTTGTAGATCATTGTCCTTCAGCTCGAATAATAGATTAAAATAGTAGAAATAATTATCTACAGACGAGTAAACAGGTTGGAAGCTCTAATTTTCACCTTCAAGGTTGGAAACATGCCTGAACAGCTGCTTAAGGTAATTGGCGAAGTAGCCTATACTTAGAAATACAGTATTAATCATCTCTGACTCATCTTGATTAATAACATGCCTCTTATACGTTCAAGTAAATACAACTAGATAATAGGTTGATTTCACTTATTACTACCCAGATGATTTTATTTTCTCTGTAGAGAAAAGGCTAAAGTTCAAGTTCATATTGTTATATATGAACAAAGCAAATGTATGTTTTATTGTTGAACTATATAGCCGTCTTTACAATTCATACAAATAGGTATTAACACAGAGCACAATCAATTTATATGTACAGCAATACGATAATCGCAAGAAGGTTGTTAAAACTCAACATAAATCTTGTTAGATATCACAAGTAATTTTAATTTTAAATACAAACAGAGTGGTTGGAATTGCAAGGTTCACATAGTAATAACTACATTAATTAATTGTCTACAAAACCAAATGATTGCAGGACTACTCGGTATTTACGTTGAACAAAACAAAGAAAGACAATCAGAAACTGTGATATTATAGATATGACAAGGCAAGACATTGTTGTAATGTCAATCATTTCTTCATTTCAAAGGTATGAAAATCCAGCTTTTGACGATCAGTTATTTAGTCTGAAATATAAATTATTATTATTCAGCCTGTGTGAGACTACTGTATATATATATAGTAGTCTCACACAATCTTCTCTTAGTCTTAAGTGAATCACAGAGTTATCATGTCTCAAGTTGTTCCTGAATGATGGCTAGGCCTGAAAAAAATACCTTTGATATTTTATTCATATGGAAAACCATGAGAAAAATAGAAGCTAGCTAATCATGGTAGGCTGTTGCGAATGGGATACAAGTGTTTTAGTATGATTTTGTTAGAAGATGGGGCTATTTTTAAACCATTGATAGCTTATTCAAACGCCTGAACAAAGTAGACTATCATACACAACACAAATAAACAAGCGTTAACCGTTGAATTTGACTTGCTACAAACAGGATATTTGCTTCGAGACTAAATCAGATGCTCATAGCCAAATTGAGTGTCTTATCAGTATAAAGGCTATCATAAATAAATTGAACAATGTTGTTTTGTGTGCTAAACTCCTATTGAGGTGCATTCCACTGACTACAAGGCACAAAGCAACTCACCTGAATTAATGCCAATAACACTTCACCCTTCAGCCAGATAACAGGCGTATACACATTTGAAGAGAATCTGAATTCAAACTGAACACCATTTTCATGCATGAACATAATATAAATGCTAGTTACAAGCTGAGCAGACGTACCGACTACTGTATCACGTAGTATGGTATCATTAATATCACATATACTTTTTGCGTTACTATAAACTGATGCAACTGGACCTGATGTCATTCTGATCGATGATAATTTCTACTCGCACTGTGCTACAGTGACAAGTAAATTCTTTAAAGAAGAGGGGATTGAATGAATGGGGTGGCCTACACGTTCACTGAAGTTCAATGCTCTTGAGAAGTGTATCATACCAACTCAGGTGATTATAGACTTTAAATATGCCTTGGAAAAAGCTTTTCCATAACAGTGGTCGGTGACAGGTTACCTTTGATATTCGTAGCGACCATGCTTTTTACTGAAGTAAAATGCCTTGAACTTTAAAGATGTAAAGTCACCTATACCAAATGTTTATATACGAGTGTTGGCTTAACAATCAATAATTCAGGTCATTAGATGTCAGATTTTCGTAAATGTGATCGATAGGATGACTAACATTGTTTTATAATAGTTGCTTTGCCTTTGTTATAGCTAAAATAATTTAAATTCTAGTCATCCTTTAATAGTGTGTGCAGTGTATTCAGCTGATTCATAGGCGTTATCGCATTTCACAATGTCTTACATGTGGTTTAACGAAAAGAAAGACAGTGAATAACTATTTCTTTTTTTACCTCGACCTAATCAGATAATTTAAAATATTTTAGATATGTTGGTGATTCAGGTGTATCGCAGGACTAAACGTTTCAGATGTATCGCATTATCAAACCATACAGGTATATATGAAACGCTTCAGGTATTTCATAGTGCCAAGTGTTTTAGTATAAAACGGGTATTATAAAAACAGTGCTCAGATATACCACACTACCCTACTTTCTGTACCACAGTCAGTAGAAAAGTGTTCAGATTTATCACAGTACCACAATATTTAGATGCATCAAAGTACCAAACTATTTTATGTTAGAAAAAACAGACTATTTAGGGCTAATGATTTAGAATACATGCCACATTATCTCAGGAGCAGATTTGTTGACTGGTAACATATCATAACATTAATGTTCAAGAGTCTTGAATAGCTAACTAATTTACTACTACAAAACTACTGAACTCATGAAATTGAACCTGGACAAAAAGTATTTTAGATTATTTTGTTTTAATATCCATAATAAGGTGAAATTCAGCAAGCTGTTATGTTAGATCTAGAAAGGTTTAAACAAGTGAACTTGTATCGTTATATTACAAATATTTCTCGAATAAGTCATCAAGTTTTTACTTTTCAATAAATTGTTTAGCAAACAATAACTCTGGACTCTTCAGCCGCAGAGATGTTGAACT
The DNA here is from genome assembly GCF_000517525.1 of Limulus polyphemus. NCBI lineage: Eukaryota > Metazoa > Arthropoda > Merostomata > Xiphosura > Limulidae > Limulus > Limulus polyphemus. The sequence continues at coordinate 163,196 of NW_013665835.1, read as the reverse complement.
TATTGAGAATCATTGAAACCTGATTGGAAGCATGCAAGGAGCAACACTCAGATTACAAACTCAACCAATATAAGTAGTATACATTGAAGTTCCTCATCAAAGACGAAATTTTGAATCACTACTATCCGTTAAAATTTGAAAAAACATAAGTATAAAATAACTATTAAAACTGAATTTGCGGATCAGATATTAAAACAATACAGTCACATAAAATATGAAACCAAGAAGATAAAAGGGAGACAGAAAACGTCAACCAAAATTTGCGACTTCTTCTCATGAGATAAAAAACAAACAAACTGGATCACGTAAACCTACTTGTTACCTTTCAGCGTCTTTCATGTTTTGCCGGGAACTACAAGTGCCATGTTGGTGATGACGAGTGTGAGAAACGTCACAAACTAATAACCAGTTACATAAAGGATGCCAGTAACAGTTCGCCTGTCAAATCCGACATAGAAATAGTAAAGTGGTGTAGTTAAACAACGAAAAGAGCGATAAAAAAGATATATCTTCAAAATTAAATTCCTGCTGAGAAGGACATGTGGAGTGGTAAAGAATAAATAAACCAGTGCATCGTATTTCTAAAAGTCAGGAAACTAGGCGGGTGGGGGACAAACCATAAGTTCTTCAACTGACCAGCAATACAAGTGCCTTAGTAAGAAGTCAGTTGTTGATAATCCACAGAAGTGATAAAATCGTTTGAAGGATATTCAATGAAGGAAACAGCAAATGGAGAAGAGTTGACTTCGGAAGTGATCTACATCTATCGAATCATATTCAAATTCTTTGAGATGACAGTAAAAAGAAGGAACAACTAAAACTACAAACATAGAAAAGTCTTAAAAGGTACAGGATCTATAAATCGAAGTGTTCAGATATGGTAACTGTTCCGGAGATGACGACGAGTAAATACCAGAAATTGCTTCAGTCATAGCCAACAAAAAAAGAATGATTCCGCCCAATATGAGTTTTCGTTCTTGGACAACTTAATAACTATTAAGTTTAATGGCCGAAAAATACATCCGCATGTTATTTCATAATTTAGGAAAGGATGGAGCCGCTCATTATTATAACATCGCCCTCTCCTATCCAGTGGCTCGGCGGTAAGTCTGAGGAATCACACCGCTAAAAACTAGGTTTTGGTATTCGTTGTTGGCACAGCATAAGTTTAATGGCCGAAAAATACATCCGCATGTTATTTCATAATTTAGGAAAGGATGGATCCGCTCATTATTATAACATCGCCCTCTCCTATCCAGTGGCTCGGCGGTAAGTCTGAGGAATCACACCGCTAAAAACTAGGTTTTGGTATTCGTTGTGGGCACAGCATAGATAGCCCATTGTGTAGCTTTGTGATTAAGGACATACAAACAAATATTAGAATATGAAATTCAGAGAGAGAGAGAGTTACGAGATTCATAGTAAATGTTGATTTTTTTATTAGAGATTATTTTTGTACTTGGTACAGAATCCTTGAAAAGGTTAGTATAGTATTATACAATATTAGGAATGAACACGAAGTCTGTATAAACCTTCTGTGACTTAAGGTTATGTAAATGACGTGAACCTAGTTTTTGAAAACCTGGTTGGCTGGAACTAGATAATCTGTTTGTCCCCTGTAGGAAATTGTTCTACTTGCTTAAGAAAAGCTAAATAAACGATTGTATAAAAATTAAGCTAGCTATGTTTTCAGATATATCATCCAATTCTGTTTCCTAAAATTATTCCGATGGAAAACAAACACATAATGAAATTGAACTATAGAATCATAATTTTTCTACCAGTTTGAAAGGGTTCGGCAGAAGAGAAAACAAAAATGCCTTAACCAAACTACTGTTATGTCTCTGTAATAAAGAGAAACCTTATCATTACCTTCCTACGTAAAACAGCATGAATATATGCTAAAGAAAAATAGTACAAGTAAAATCAGAAATATGTTTGGTTTTATCTTCGAATAATTAAATGAATAAAGTAACAACTAAACTTAATACTTACTTAACATCAATTTGGCATATTGAGTGTTATGTATTTGTTTTGTTTTTACTCAGTAGTTAAACACTTCACTTCTGGATTATGGTGAATGTCAGTAAAAAATATAATTTCATCGACATAATCCTCGTGTCATAAAAGGTCTTAATGATTTTATCATGCTGCAAATTGTGATCCGGTTTTTTATTAAATGCGCGTTAGCTATGAAAGTTTTTGAAATAATAATATTCACAGTTTGATTTTTCTCCTTTTTTTGTGTGTGTGTAGGAGAGGGAGCGGGGGCAAAGCAAAATAAAAAATGTGATTGTTATTTTGTGGGATGCGCCATTTGCTTCTTTCTTATATTTTCTTTGAACAAAACGACTAAAGTAACAAGATATCTGGAGTATGAACTCTTCCTGTGAGTAACACTTGATGGTGTCCTTCTTTAACTGAACGTGGATTAGTCACATGCTTCCTTCTGTTTACGAGAATAGGTAGTGCGAGACAAAGACAACATCTCATGCGAGTCACAGTGAACCAAACGAATCAAACAATTATTGTTATTATACTTTTTTAGAGCTTCATAATTTTAAATGTTAATTCCAACCTAATCCTGTTTGATTTTTTACCAGGGATTTCCCTTGAATGAGTAAAATCATCTGGTAACTAAAAATAATATTTTTGCGACTTTTCATGAAATAACAAGAGGGAATTCTCAATAGCCGCGGCACTTGATTTTTTTTTTTAGACAGGATTAGAGTAAATTGATTTAAGAGACCTCCCCCCTATTTGTAAGCTATATTTTTGTGCGCCAGCAATACCAAGCGTGGGGCGCGCATATACCCATTTCGATTTTATTACTCATTAGGATCTCTACCAGCCTTCCCTCAAATTGAAATTCTTTTAGGCAGGATTATAGTAAATTAATCTATGAAACCTTGGTCAAGCACATCAATCGAAAGGGTTTGACCTCCTGTGTCCAAAACTGTAATTAGATCTCAAATCGGTCAAGAGATGACGGAGTTATGAGCTAAAAATTTGTACTTGAAAAACTCAGATCCATTCTGTTAATGAGATCGAATTTCTGTTCTTCTACAAACAAGTAGAAATAAGAAACCAAAATATGAACAACAAGGACAAAAACTAATGACATAGAATTTAAAGCAAGATTGAAATAAATGTTTTTCTACCTACCTAAGATTCTTAACACTTAGGATTCTGGATCAGTTAATTCAAGAACAACAAGTCAAGATTTAGTTTAACCAGTCCGTGTCCGAATTCCAGTGGTATGAACGAATGAGAATAGTGATACAAATATTCCTGAACGGGGTATCCGTCCATCACAAGTTGACCCCTAACTACTTGCAGTTATCTAATTTACCGCTGGGTAGTTTGTTTGTTTGTTTGTTTTTTTTGTTTTGAATTTGGCGCAAAGCTACACGAGGGCTATCTGCGCTAGCTGTCCCTAATTTAGCAGTGTAAGACTAGAGGAAAGGCAGCTAGTCATCACCACCCACCGACAACTCTTGGGCTACTCTTTTATCAACGAATAGTGGGATTGACCGTAACATTATAACGCCCCCCATGGCTGAAAGGGCGAGCATGTTTGATGTGACGGGGAATCGAACCCGCGACCCTTAGATTTCGAGTCGAGCGCCCTAAGTACCTGGCCATGCAGGGCCCCCGCTGGGTAGACTGAAGCAAGTAAGGGGTAAAGTGTCTTACCTAAAGACACAACGAAGTCAGAATATAAACACATTAGAGTAAACGAAACAGATTCGCAAGTAAGTTAAATTCACAATTAAATAAAAACAAAAACAATGAAACACCTTTTATATTTTGACATATAAATGAAATCAATGAAAGAAAGAAATAAATCAATTAGGGACTTTAATAAAACAGCTTTTTACAATATTCTATTATCACCGGTTGACACAACGGTTTTTTTAAAGTTATTCGTTTTGTCCTCATTAAACAAATAATGATATTTAGAGTATTTTTTAAAAAGCTGTATAAAATATTTTATTTTTTTCTTTAATATTAATGCTGACCGTAGGTGTGTGCAGAAGGTGCTCCACTGAATGAAAAATAAAAAATATATAAATACTACCAATAAACATGCATTATTATTTATCTGTAAGTAAAATGATAAAAGGAATATTTTCAATATATTTTTTTTTTGTGAAGGTTTGTTTGTAGTTAAGTACAAAGCGACACAAGGGGCTATCTGTGCTCTGCCCACCACGAGTATCGAAACTAGGTTTCTATCGTTGTATGTCTGCAGACATACCGCTGTGCCACCGGTGGGCTTTTGTGAAGAAACACGCCCGAAACAGTAGAATTAGGCCCACATTAGCACCTACTATGATGTTGGCGAAATTTATGAAATTTGTTTTTATGCTTTCTCATTAACCAGTCTTGAAACTAATTTTTAAAGTTCTAAGATTTTAGGTACATTTAAATTAATACTTAACCATGATTTATGACTACATGCCTCTAATGATATATATATATATATATAACATTCGTATCCACTGATATAACTACTATTAACTAAGAAAATCTGCCAAACGTTTTAACGAACATTTGGTCATATTACTTTAAAAATCAATTAGTTATACATAAATATTATAATAATCTCTAGTGGAACATAAATACAAGATTATTTTTTATTTTGATTTCTTATCGTTATTTTCACCACCCCACAGTAGCACAGCGAAATGTCTGCGGACTTACAACGCTAGAAACCGGGTTTCGATACCTGTGGTGAACAGAGCAATATAGCACATTGTGTAGCTTTGTGCTTAAACTATAAACAAAATCGTCATCTTCTCTGACTAATTAACTGAATTTTTGAAAGGTCCAGTATCAAACGCCACAATCTGAGATGCTGGCAGGATTCTCTTTTTTTTTCTTCTACCATAAATTGCTTTTCATTATAGCACAAATACGCAACAACGTTGTAAGCTATAATGATTATATCGTTACTATGAATGACAACAAAATACAATAGAGGAATGTTCTTTCTGAATAATGTTTATTTATGTAGAAAGTTATATAAATGTTGTTTTCTCTTCCAGTAAATAAAAGTTCCAATGATAATATTTTTTATTCTATGAGACACTGGTGCTTAGTAATTTACCGTCAACGTTTACAGACACCACCACTTAACAAAGTACAGTAGTTATTTTCTGTAAGCGTCTCTCCGTTGGCTTACCAGGAAAATTCATATCTTACAACGCATAGTGTCTGGATTCGATTCCCTCATTGAGAACAGCAAATTTAACATATTGTGCATTTTTATGCTTAACAAGAAACAAGCTCTACATTACCTATTACACTTTTAAAATATTTTCTTCAAACGTTTTAATGCTACCCTCTGTTCAAAATGTCAATAAAATTAAAACCAAGAAGGAATATTTTTCGATCTTGTGTTTAAAAGAGAAAAGTATAATTTTAATATTTCTAAATATAACAGTACGATTTGACGAACGTTTATTTCTGAACCTTCAACAATGTTGTAAAAATACATTATTTCGTCTCTTGTAGCTTTATTACTAATATATATCATGTTAAGTATCATTGATGTCCTAACTTATTAACTATTACGTCAAACGTACAGATTTATACCCTAAACAAAAATTGATCACTTTCATCTATTTGCATAGCTATCTATATCTAAACAATTTCAATATGATGCGTTCAATAAAATATGTTTCTTATAATAATCCGGTATTTCAATAACTTTAAATCACTGATAGATATTATTTCAAATTGTCTGTTATTGTTGTTTTAAAATCTATGAGTAATTATGCTTTTCTATTTTAATTTTATATACTTATATATACATTTATATGGTCTTTTTAAAATGCAATTTACTTTAAATCCAATTACCTAATGATCATATACTTTCTTCAAATTCAAAATATCTATGACGTTTCATCTACAATCTTTATTGACCTTTTTTCCTATTATTTTGCAGTTTGTTTCTCAATGTCATACAATCTCTTCTTAGTAATTACTTTCTTTTTTATAGTTTCCTTCAATTATTCATAATGATCGGATTAATGTTTCTTACATCAAGTAATTGCAGTAGGAAATCAATTCATTATTTCTATTCTCCTTTCTCTTCTTTTGTTTAAAAGTAAATATATAAACATATGGTTATTGTTTAAAATCTAGCCAGATGTTCTGTCTGATGGTTAAACTATTAACTAATGTACTTAATAATCTCATCTTAAATTATATTTCTTATATATTAGAATATTATTATTTTTTAAATAAGAGTAACGCCATTTATGTTATTGTTTCCACGGACAGCGACCTATTTTTCAGGTATCCAATTTTACGCAAGTGCTAATTCTGAATTATCCAAGTTCTAAGAATAATGTTTTTCCAAACTAAACAATTTTAAAACTATATATGTTAAAATAATTAAAAGTTGTAAGGTTTGCTATTACCTAAAGAGTTAGCCTTGAAAAGGGCACTTAATTTTGCTTGTCACATACAAGACATTTCAATAAAGTAGTGTTTTAATCTATGTTATTCATCTAGACGGTTCTAAAAATGTGTATTGTTGTTTAGCCGGAAGAAAAGCGAGTTGGGCTTGAGTGAGCGAATGTATTCAGTGCGTTATTTAACCATTTTTCTTTTATCGCCAGTCAGTTCAATATTGTGGATATTGAGTATATGTTTTGGTGAAGAAATAGAGATACGAAATTATCAAGTGAATGAAATTTCTGTAAGACGTGGTTTATTTATAAAATTAGGCATATCTGTGAAAGTTGGTTACGCTAAACGTGGCACTTGATATTGAACAAATAAAACGTTTTGTTTATAATCTTACTTTGTGCGGGTGTCGTTATCGTGAAATTGAGTCTCGATTTTATTTTTTCCAAAATAATTCCCTTCTGACATCAGTGTTGTAACGGCTTCTGTTGTTGACCGAGTTCTTTTGGATTATTCGGTATAAAGAGTAATAGGAATTCCAGTCTACTTAATGATAGCTTATAAAGTAAGATTATAAATCGTATTATAAAGATTATGGAAGTGATAAAATAGCGGAAAGAGATCAAGAAGATAGAGACATGAATTTAAGAAAATAATTACAAGAACGTGGCATGAGATTTAAGGAAGAATTATAAACAAATATCAATGAAATAGAGAACAAGATCGAGGAAACGATAGGAAATGTACAAAAGAACGTCAATAGAGTTAAAACAGAATTCAAAAAGGTGCACCAATTAAAAAATAAAATCAAATACAACAAAACATGACTCCATGGCCTTCCTGTGCTGCTCCAGCTATACCACTGTCTCATCAGTTTACAGAGTACAGCAGACCACTTCAACAGCATAACCCAATCGAAAACCAACAAACTATGACAGAGAGATACCAGGGAATGCACAACAGGTGTAGTTTCAGATAAACTACGACAGAGAGATACCGGGGAACGCACAACAGGTGTAGTTTCAGACAAACTATGACAGAGATATACCAGGGAATGCACAACAGGTGTAGTTTCAGACAAACTATGATAGAGAGATACCAGGGAATGCACAACAGGTGTAGTTTCAGACAAACTATGACAGAGAAATACCAGGGAATGCACAACAGGCCTTTGTCAATGAGGATATGCGAATTAGACTGAAGCAAAGTAGGTGTACATTATTTATTAAGGGAAGCTGCTACAGATAAACAACTAAAAGTACCATTTAGGAATTAGGGGATTGTTAGGTTGGATAATGTAGAAGCATCAACTTTCTGTGATGGTGATCTAGAATAGCTCAAAGTATTAATTAGACAAAGACTTATCCGGAAATAAAGATGGAAATCACAAGGGCATATATGACCACAAACTGCACACAAAAGCTTTTAGGATCACAGGAAAAGAAACTGCGATTGCGGTCAGCGTGGAAAACGTGGACATTACGACCGAGAATGTGTGGCATAAGTCTATAATAATAAACCAAGGAGACGGATACCCTGAGTCCGAGTCACAGATCCTAACTAGATTGAAGAAAATATGTACATGTACGTCATGAGACAGAATGTGATCGCCTACTTTAGCAAGACGAAGAATTCTTCTACTAAGCATTTGAGAAATAGAACAGCTGGACTTAATGGGCAAAGTTCTGCTGAGAACATTCTATTTGCTCCAATTGAGGTAAATAGTTATTATTTAAAGAAACCAGTCCAGACTGACATTGGTTCTATAGCTACACTTATTTAACCTGATCTGGTAATAAAATTTGAGAAATCGCTTCAGGAAATGAAGAAAGAAAATAAGTTATGCAAAGAACAAGTGGTCTTAAAGTTCCAGCAAGAGGAAAGGTTGATGCATTATAGTGAATATCTTATATTACACAGTCTCCACAACCAGAAGCACTTCATTACCTACACAACCTGAAAACTAAGGCAGTGGAGAGGATTAAATAATACGTCTACTAGATTGGATACTGGAAATCTGTAGAGGATTATTGTAAATCATGTGAACTGTGGTGTGAGCGAAAAGATACACGAAGGAAATAATGTGGGTAACTATAGCATTACTGTGTTTAAGAACCACTAGAGGGGGATGATGTCGATATGCTAGGTCTTCTACCACAGAGAAACAATACGAATAGAGATATCTTGTTGGGGACGGACTATTTCATCAAATGGCCACAAACGTATGCTGTTGCTAACCAGGAAGCAGACACTCTAAGTAGGAAACTTGTCAATGAATTTGTTTCAGGACATTGGATGCCCATGGAGTTTCACTTAAGGACAGAACTTTGAACCAGAGATGCCTGCAGAAATTTGTCAAACCCTTGGAATAAACTAAAACCTAGGACAACAGCCCTTGATCCCTCTTCTGATTGAATGGTGAAGAGATACAACTGTACACTTTAAAATCAATTAGTAGTTTACTTGTACAAGCATCAAATAATTGGTTCAAGACTTTTCATTCCTACCGAACACGATAAATCAGGTCTGGAAGAAAATTGAAAGTACCATTGGATTTTCTACACTCACGCCCTAAGGATCATCACCCAATAGTCTTACAGAGAGTATTTAAAGAGACTAAAGAATATCAATGATGCCATATAGGAATTTACCCAAGAAAGATTTAAATCAACTAATGATCACTTGAGAATTCACTGTGATGTAATACTAGATTTCATCATGATGATATAGTATAGCTGTGCAGCCCAAATTGCAAGAAAGGACAATTTTTTAAAGCTGAGTAAATGCTTGGACGGACCCTATGTTGTAGTCAGAAGAATCAATGATGTTTCAAATACCAGCTTCAACAAACAGAAACATACCGTTTGTTACAAAAAGTTTTAACTCATAAAACGTAACTTGCGATTATTCGTGTTTAAAAGATGGACTGTTTCTATTCCAGATGGGCACACAGGAAGGTGAATGATTAATCGCAAGACTAACTGTTAAAAATTCCATTGGTGAACTTCGCAATTTTATGGATATTTATCACTAAGATAAGATTGTGTTCTTTGTGCTAGTCATATAAGTTGCGTGCTATTGACTTGGAATTTGACTATTATGTATTAAATAACTCGCTCGCATATCCATTTTAAGCCAAGATTTATTTATGTAAATCCTAAATGTAAAAACAACAAAACGGTATGTTATTCATTGTTTTGTCATATATCATTATAATACATTTTTATATGGTCAATGTTCCGAGAGGTTAAAAAATACAACCAGCTGGATGCAAAATAGGCAGATTCGCAAACATTTCCTTTCTCTTATAAAAAACTTTTGAAACGTAAATTTATGGCATTAACTGTCATGCCATATCTAGATAATGTAATGTAAATAATATCGAAAAATTGGTGTTCCTGTTGTTTGAATTTTCACTTTCGTTTACCAGTTTAACTACTAAGAGCTCTATAAATTTGATTGGTAGGTCTTGTAAAAAAAGAACACAAGAAGTTGTTGTTTTTTGTGTTTACATGGATGTTGTCCGTTTTAAATTTATTAAAAGCATTTATTTAGCTTTTCACGAATAATCTAAAAATGAGTATAAGCTGAATAAATCTGCATCTCAGAAATAACAATATATATATAAATATTAAATTCTTGTTACAACTTATTATGCAATTTGTTTGGGATATTATTTGGTTGTAGTTAAGCACAAAGCTACACAATGGGCTATCTGTGCTCTGCTAACCATGGGTATTGAAACCCGGTTTCTAGCAGTGTAAGTCGCAGACATACCGCTGTGCCACTGGGGGCTTGGGATATTATTTAGTTAAATCAGAACAAATAACGAACCTGTCTTTTTTTTTAATGTTTCATTTTAGAAGAGTTGTGTGTAAACTACTCAGAAGAAGAACCAGTAAAAACTTATGAATATGTTGTATATGAAAATCATAAAATCAGTAATCTGTATTATTAAACCGTTTCCACTAAAACAAGTACATTCCTTGTTATTTAGTAGATTATTTTTCAAACGCATTTCTTTTTCGCCCTTGTTATGTTGGTATGATTTGTAGCGGTATTCTGTGGAACAGAAACTGAGTAGAATGAAGTAAAACCTGGTTAGTTAATTCTCATTACAAGAAAAGCATGTTTATGAAGCTGAGAATGTTCTTGCTACACAGCACACACACACACTCCTCTTGTGATTCATGACAGTAAAACAGCATGATTTCTCGTGAGGGATTTCTTGGAATACCAGCCTGATTCATTTATGGTTTATACCACTAAACCGGAAATTCCATTCCAACCTTTTCCGGGAAGGATAAGCACTAACAGAAGGTTACAGGTGAATTGTTTGTTGTAGAGATTTTCTCTTTAAAATAATCGTATAGATAAATCTTGTAAATACGTACAACAGGATGTAAAAAAATGACATTATTAGTAAGGAATTATTACTTTATAATACGAAGGTGTTGGTTAAATACGATATCCGATCTCCCAATTTTCTAGTGACGTACAGAAGTTCCAAGAAAACTTTTTCGGAGTACAAAGTGTATGTTGAGTAGATTTAATAATTGTGTTCTCAATAACTGTAAGATTACCAGATAATAATATATTTTTGTTGAAAATTTTATTTTAGAACCAAAATTTGTGAGATTCCTAGAATATGTAACATAATGAGTGATATAATAATTGTTGCTATGATTTATGTTACGTTTATATCATTAAGTATGTACATTTCAACGCAACATAGTCAGTTTGCTTTGTTGAACACAATGGGCTATCTATGCTGTGGTCACCACGGGTATCGAAATCCTGTTTCTAGCGTTATAAGTCCGCAGACTTTCCGCTGTACCACTGGGGGGGGGGGGAAGTAACATATTCAAAAACACAACTATACTAAAACGATTTAACAGCTTTTACATGTGGGTAACTTGTATGTAGTAACATTGGTAGGGCAAAACTAAAGAATGCATGTTTAAAACTAATATTTTTGTATACTTAATGATTTTCTGCTGTAATAGATAATATATTTAAATAAAATGTATAAAGAAATCAATTTCAGCTTATTTCTAACGAAATGGTTTGCATACCTTTGTAGAAATATTCATTGAATGGTGTGTTATCTATATAAAATAATTGTACACCTCTGTGAAAATACCCGTTGAATGGTGTGTTATTTGTGTAAAATAATTGTACACCTCTGTAGAAATACCTACAAAATTGTGCATTATGGATGTAAAATAATTTACACCTCTATAGAAATACCTACAAAATTTTGCATAATGGATGTAAAATAATTTACACCTCTATAGAAATACCTACAAAATTTTGCATAATGGATGTAAAATAATTTACACCTCTATAGAAATACCTATAGAGTGGTGTGCTATAGATGTAAAATATACGGTTTAGTACTGTTAGACATCCGTGGAAATCAGCACAAATGTTATTTATCTTTGTACACTTGTACGTATAATGTTATTCTATTTTATTTTTAGCTTAAATAGCTCACAAAATAGTATGTTAAAACTTTATTCATTACACTGCAGCCACAACACAGTTTTGAATTTTATCTACCAAGTTCTGTTTTGTATAATCAAGATGTTGTAATGAAATTATATTTCGAGACCTAAAAAAATATGACAGGTATTTAAAAGTACATAAACGAAATATTAGTTTTATTGATTTTTTATTGTTGTTTTGTTGATAGATTAACGCTCAAAATGATTCATTGTCTGTGTCGTACTTTCCGCTGAAAACTGGAAATATTTTTAAGGCTACGCTTAATCAATCATCAGCAGGGTGTGAAATAAGGGCCCGAAAAATTAGGTCACCATTTGGTTGTTAAATGAGAAAATTGCAGAACAGTAAACATTTCAAACCCGAAACGTTTCAACCGTATAATTAGTCAAATAAGTTTCGGATGCTGGAGATATTTCAGTAGATAGAAGATATTTTTATTTCTCTGAAAAACAAACAAACAAAAAACTTAGAAAGTAACGAAAAATGAACTTCTTGATTTACAGACAAGACGTTAATTGCTCAGAAATCATCAACTCAGAAGAAAGTAATGAAATGTTGCAATTAAATGGCTTCTCCTCAGTCGACTTATTATGTTTAATTTTAGATAAAGAAATCTAAAATCTCTGTTGTTTTTTTAAATCTGGATTTAAAATGAAGTTGCAAACAACGTCTACAAGTGATATCAAAATAATTTATGACTTAATGTAGTGAATAATGAAATAAAGATCACGTTTAATGTGTAAAAATGAATCTAGTTAAAAACAAAAGATCACATTTAATATGTAAAAATAAATCTAGTTAAAAACGAAAGATCACATTTAATATGTAAAAATGAATCTAGTTAAAAACAAAAGTTCACATTTAATATGTAAAAATGAATCTAGTTAAAAACGAAAGATCACATTTAATATGTAAAAATGAATCTAGTTAAAAACAAAAGATCACATTTAATATGTAAAAATAAATCTAGTTAAGAACGAAAGATCACATTTAATATGTAAAAATGAATCTAGTTAAAAACAAAAGATCACATTTAATATGTAAAAATGAATCCAGTTAAAAACAAAAGATCACATTTAATATGTAAAAATGAATCTAGTTAAAAACAAAATATGTTTATTTCCCAACGATTAACTTACGCTGGAAATACATCTCACTTTGAATGTGTGATTAAAGTTATTGAAGCATAAATCAAATAAAATGCTTAAAGTGAAAAACGTGGATACTCTCTTCAGAACCCATTCATTTACCAAACTAAGTTATCTATATGTGAAAACTGGACCAAGTAATTTGACCTGTACTTTATCACCTAAATGTATAAGCGCAGCGGGATGTTTACGTGTTCCTTAAAGCGAAATACAAATATTTCTGTATTTTGAGTATAGCGGAAATGACATCATCACGTCTAGTATAGAAATAGATCCTGAGACAGTGTACTTCGGGGAAGAGTTGGTGTCAGTGTGTTTGGATGGCTTTTTTATATAAGTTTTTTTTATATAAAATATACAAATTTTATAACTAGTGAAAAAGTCTATCAATGATACCTAGTTTCATTAGCATTTCATATTCACAGTAAAACACATTAGTGGAGGTGGTTAATATTTTCAGTATTTGATCATGTTATGTTTCAAAAGTAATCTTATCTAACTAAACTTACGTGACTACTGTTTGTAAACAAAACACTCCGATTGGACGAAGTTTTCCTTTTTTTATTTTGAAAATATTGTTATATTAATTTTGAATATATATAATAATGCTGCCTACAGAATATTACACATTAAACACTCTACATTATCGCACTTTAGAGAATATAATAATGTTTTCAACAAATTGTGACGCAGTAAACTCAATATTATCATATTTTAAAAGGTATGATGGTAATGTTGACAGAATGTGTCACAGTAAACCTATACATTACCATAGCTTAGAAGGTCAACTTGGTATTCCAAGTTTAAATATTGAAAGGTTTCTATGGATAAACAGTGTCTACGAGCAAACGAGGAATTTGAATAATATGACTGTATCTGGAAAAATGATCTAAGTTTACATTTTAACAAAGTGTTCGTGGTTACATTTATGGCGTAACCTTGAATTTGACATTCTTCTTTCTCTGTTATTAAAGTAAGAAAACTTCTGTAATTATATTTCATGTATCACTTACTTTAAGCAAGAATTGTTCTTATTTTTACACTATATGTAAGGAATTTTTCGTAAACACAAAATTGTGCTTAATATTTCTAAAAGTTATTGTGCTTACATTTTTGTAAATGAAACAAGTGTAGATTAAAAGAAACTAAGTTACTTTTTAAATCTAGTTTACCATATTAGTAATGGATAGTATTAGAAAACTTTGATTGTTTGAATAACTATTAGTTGATGAATATGTTACACATTGTTAGATTGAAAACAAAGTAATACACGTTGCGTTACTTCGTCTAGTAGCACAGGTCTGCGAATTTAAACTTCATGAAAGTTCATTTGGTCTTGATAACGGATTTTCTATAATTCAGCTAAGCAGATTTCGAATATAATGTTAATTTTTTCTATCACGTAAGAAATGTTTACAAATCGGGAAGTAAAGAAACTCTTACTTAGATCAAATTATTATTTCGTTTACAACAATGAACATTTTTTATTATTATGTTTGTTAACAAAAATACAAACAAACTAAAGAAAATGGAAGAACATTGATGTCAAACGAATATGCATCCTCATTCATCCGGATTTTTTTTTTTTGTAAAATCTACGTATTTTAGCCTCAAACTACGTGTTGTGGTCTTTATTTTATGTATTGGGCTATGACGTTTTGTGAAACATTTGTACGTGATGGAGAAAAATGGATATCATTTTCGGATTCAGCGTACAGGAATTATGTAACATTTTCAAGACAATAAAGCCATCGCAGGCCTGTGTAATTAATATGAATATTCTAACAGTGCAGAATGTCTTAGCTTGCAAATCATAAAAACGTTTTCAGGATGTGATGGAATATCCCAGTAGGTTGATGATGTGTATACACGGGAGTTTTAGGAAACTCATTATTTACAACTATCTTTAGCCTGTTTTTAACTACTGCCAACAACAAAGCAAAATAAAAAACAGGAACTCAGATACCAAGTCAGAGTAGTCTTGACGTTACAGTTTCAATTATTCTTCACATCTTGTGGCCAAAAGACTTCAATATACTCAAGGATTTAACTATTATCTAACATAGCAGAACCAGTTTATTTAAATATCAATTCTGATACACGTATCTAAAACTAACTGAATGATCAGATTTGTTTAATCTGATAATTTTCGTTACTTGTGATTAATAATTATTTTTTCAGTTGACTTGTAAGCCAAATAAACTACCGAGAATTCAGTAAACAAATATATAGCTTAAGTTGTTTGGTATAATAAAAATTCCTTTTTTGTCTCACAATTCTTTATGGACCGTTGAAAACTCATTAGTTTTAATTTAACCTAGGAAAAAAATAATGGAGTATAAGACGAATTAAGCAGTTAGAAATGACCTAAATTCCGAAGCAAATTGTTTAATAATAGACATTATGAGCTGCAATTAACTGTTCCAGTAAAACCATTGGATGCACGATATCCATTATCCACTGGGTGTCAACAATGTATACGTAACATGTCAATGTTCACCATGAGACTTGGTGAGTAACCTTTTTTTTTAAAGTTGGACTCGAAAGTAATAAAGATAAGTATAGTCGATTACAAATAAACATATTTTCAAAGGAGGCCAAAGACAATTAATACGAAGTATTTGAATACGATGACATTAACAGTCTGTGGAATATATTTGGTTTTCATTTCAAATGTAGAACAGAAAAATGTGTTTATTAAAAGGCACATTGCTTTACGTTCCGATTTATGATGTTTTTAAACGAGATAAGTATCTATACATACATACATCATGCAAAAGTAATATACTAACCTGGGCCTGAATCTAAAACACTGTCACTATGAACTACTATTCAATGCTCTAAAATGCTAGGATACAAACAGGTTCGTCTGTTCGCAATCAATAATCGGAAGTAAGAGAAAATGATAAAAGTAAGATGTTATAAGTACCCTTTTGCAATTTGAGTA
Source organism: Limulus polyphemus (assembly GCF_000517525.1). Taxonomy (NCBI): domain Eukaryota; kingdom Metazoa; phylum Arthropoda; class Merostomata; order Xiphosura; family Limulidae; genus Limulus; species Limulus polyphemus. The sequence continues at coordinate 147,173 of NW_013665835.1, read as the reverse complement.
TTTTTCTAATAGGGTGGTTGGCCTTTGGAATGGGTTGCCTTTAAATGTTGTAGAGGCAGTAAATCAAAGTGAATTTAAGAAAAAGCTTGATAAGTATTTGAATGATAACGGTTAGCTTTAGGATTTTTTAAAATTATTTTAATTTAGTTTAGAGGATGGAACAGCTGAGATGGACCAATAGGTCCCATGTTGTCCCAAAACATTAAGTTATGTTATTATATGAAACCTCACTTGGGTTTATCTCTCCAAGTATTTACACTACTTTTGTATTTAAAAAAAATGTATAATAAAGTAATAAAAGATGCACACACACACATATATACAAGTATACATGCATGTTAACAAATGTTCTATACAGATTTCATCAAGCTTACTAGTTAAATACGTTTATAATAAAATCTAACCTGTTATTCATCTACCATTGTCAAGCACAAGAAATTTTATATTAGAAATTATATTTTTTCTGCATATCTACGTCACGAATAGAACTTTTTAAGTGACAGGAAACTATGTTTCATTGTTTTGCATCTTTACTCGATAAAACAGATAGTTTCTTTATTTAATAATGCTTCTATTTAATTTTCCACTCATTTAGAGCAACAAAGCTGTAGAATGTAATTAGAATAATACGAAACCCTAGATATAAATTGTAAACCTTTCTCATTAGACCTCAACAAACAAGTATTAAATTAATATGTTGTTCATTAGTCTAATGATCATGAAATAATAATGACAATAAACATCTTAATCTTATATTTTAATGAAAATCGATAACGACATTATGTAATTTTACAAATATCATAGTAATGCAAATCCAAATAACAACAGGAAATATGGTTTTTGTTATGCTATTCAAATACGACTGTCAAGTATATTAAATTTTTGTTATAGTTTGTTTACAGAAACAAGGGTATTATTACTATACAGACTTTATCAACATGTAATGTTTTATTGTTTGTTTCAGTCATAAACAAATTTAATGAAAGCCAAATATGATAAATGATTTAATAATCAACAAAATGGCAAACGCTTTTTTACAGAAAAAGAAACACTCAATAACAGCGAATGATAGACTAGGCTTCACGTTTGTTTTTAGTATAATAAACAGCTTGTTTGCTGAATAACTCAGAAGAATAAATTAGTACCATCAATGCTACACATTCTACAAATCATATATATATAAACATGGATTACTAAAAGCACCCTACACAAATCTCCGCATCTCTGTAAACAGATAATAGCCTGACATAATGTATAACAGCACCATCTGTTGAAATATTATAGTACTACTATTGCAAATGACTAAAACAACAATAGCACTCGTGTTTATACTATACTATTTGGACACTTAAAACCATATTAATTCTGCCTATTATAACACATATTAATTTTACAATGGCTGCATATAAAATCTAACTTTGTTATCATTTGATTATCGAAAGAAATTAATACTTTGGAACTCAAAATTTTCTACTCATTAAACAATAACAAATCGTATCAACACAACCTAACTTGTTTTGAATGTGTTTCCAAGTTAACCATATGAAAAAAATCTCAAGGGGGCAAAAATATTCAGTTCGCTAGTTTAGCCTTTTTATTTAACAATAATTATACTCGTTTTTCTTACACAAGAACAAAAATCAACAAAGGGAACAAAAATCAGGAAGTAACTGTTTGGAGTCACTTGTTAGTGTTTGAAATTGAAATTAAAATTTCATAAAAAAATCTATAACGTGAACTGTGTCTTCTGTACTATAAATATAAATACAACTTAGCGAATTCTTGAAGCGGCTGTTGTTTATCAAGATGTCTCAGTACATTTACTCTGTGTCAATTTTCATCGACTTTATATGTTTACTTCATATAAGGCGTTAATTGTTTGCTTATTTTTCTCTGCTACTACGTATAAGACGTTAATTGTTTGCTTATTTTTCTATGCTAAAGATAAACTTTTACTTTTTAATTTATTAGCCATGGAAAACTTCTACGAACTAAACTGATCATTTTGGTGCCTAACAAATGTTACTTCCTTAGTAAACAACTGTTCAATATAATGCGATGAACCTCTTTTATTCATTAAACTTTCATTGAATATTTTGTATATTCTCAGATAGATTGAGAAACCAACTATTAGATTTAGAGAAAATTACTGAACATTACATTTAACCGTACTGGACAATGTACGCCAATCAATTAAAATATAATGACCTGCTATGGCATATAATAAATGAAGATAAGTCTTATTAATCTCCAAATGTCTCGTGCAATTAATGTTTCACGTTGCTCATATTGCATTTCCTTACTAACAAATTAATGTTTGTTTTGTTAATTAAACCTATTTCCATGAGTGTTGACTTCTTTTTATTATCATGAAAGTTTTAAAATATTTTTACAATAATTTCCAGAAGACTTGCTTCAAATGTATTACATAATTTTTGACAGTGCTTTATTTTTAGAATTTTGTAAGCCTAATTATTTATTGTTTTTTTTTTTAATTTCGCGCAAAGCTACACGAGGGCTATCTGCGCTAATTAGTTTATATCCAACATTATATCCAAGACCTGAGAAGAACTGTAGGAGATGGCAGGAGACGAAATCTGATGTCATCAAATTAGTAGCCGAAAGTAGCTAATAAATAATCGGGCCCGGCATGGCCAGGTGGTTAATGCACTCGAATCGCAATCTGAGGGTCGTGGGTTCGAATCCCCGTCACACCAAACATGCTCGCCCTTTCAGCCGTGGGGGCGTTATAATGTGACGATCAATCCCACTATTCGTTGGTAAAAGAGTAGCCCAAGAGTTGGCGGTGGGTGGTGATGACTAGCTGCCTTCTCTCTAGTCTTACACTGCTAAATTAGGGACGGCTAGCGCAGAAAGCCTTCTTGTAGCTTTGCGCGAAATTCAAAACAAATAAACCCTTTTTATTAGCTATATTTTTGTGCATCACTAATATCAAGCGTGGGGCGCGCGTATACTCGATTCGATTTTATTGCTCACCAGGATCTCTACTGCCTATCCTCATATTGAAATTCTTTTAGGCAGGATTAGAGTAAATTAACCTATGAGACCTTGGACGTAGTCAAATATATCAATCGAAAGGGTCTGACCTCCTGAGACCAAAACTGTAACTAGATCTCAAATCGGTCAAAAAATGACGGAGGTACGAGCTAAAAGTTTGTATTTGAAAAAACAAAAACAAAATAAACTCAGTGCCATTCTATGAGCCGCTGTGCCGCGGCTAAAAACTCAGAGCCATTATATGACCTGCTATGCCGCGGCTAACAAGGAAGAAATCATGAGTTCTCTATTAAAGATGATAGAGGCAAATGATGAGGACGAAATCTTAGGCTAACAAACAATGAGTAAGAGGCCATTACTACATGCATTAGGTTACAGGCTAGTAGTAAGTTAAAAATAATTACTGGCAAAAATGAGAAGCAACAGTTGTTGCATCAAATATAAGTTGTATTGGTAAGTAAATGTGTGTTCGGTTATATGCAGAGAAAATTAAATGACAACAACTAAAGAATATTAAGATTCTTTCGCTTTAAAGTTTAAGAGAAAATATTTTTTTCTAAGCTAAGAAATCGAAACCTGCGTGTTTGTAAAAAAATGCACGTTGGTCAACATTGTGAAGTTTGTTCTCCCTATTATTAGGAGCACTGTAAGTTTACTGTTACGTATTAAAATTTCAAATGGTCTGAAACCGAGCTAAATTATACTTTAAATTTAGTAGATAAATTGTATTTTGAATTTAGCAGTTAAGTAAAAGCCGATATATAGTCAGTTTATGATATTTGCCAACAAGATTGATACACACAATTTTCTTTTTTTTTTTAACGCAAATGCGTTTTAATATACACAACAAACAATTTACAATAACAGCTATTACAATTCGTTATTACAAACAATGATTTATAAACAAAAGTTTCACAAACATACAAGCAATATAAAGTCTTCTTTCTAATCTGGAACTTCTTCAATATCTTATCGAGGGTTCACAATGAGCGAGTTAATTACGAGTTGATGTAAGTATAATTCATTTAACAGGGAGCTAGCTAGCTTTGTCCTTCATTATTCACCAGCCACACACGCCAATTTTTCCCCGATTAATTTATATAATGTTTTTGTAAAAATACTAATGTCCGATAAGAATCCACCAACGTTAAATGATTTGTAATGTTCGAACTTTATAAAGGTTCCTGGTCAAATATCTTACGTTTTCCGTTTGATAAGCGTCATAACAATCGCAGTTATAGCTTCCAAAATTTATAGCACACTGACTAGAGCAAACTAATAATAGATACTCTTTTTGGTGCGTCGCTCTGGTTATATTTATAGGCATGTGGAGGCTTTCTCGAATTTTCAGCTTTACGTAACAATACTGGCGCTAACACTATCGTTTACGTACACAAATATATTGTTGATTCCTACTCTCGAGAATATTCTACAATTTTGGAGAATAGGCGGGAGTTTCACAATATA
>NW_013665835.1:105776-141688 GCF_000517525.1 Limulus polyphemus | reverse complement strand
AAATTACGACTTATACGTCAAGAATATTGATTCTAATTACAAAAATAATAAATTCTTGATGTTGCATGATATATATATATATATTATATACATAGATATATATAATGTAATTACAGATTATAATTCAACTCTGAGTGGAAGATTGCAGCTTACAACTTTATATAAAAATAGATAAAAACCGTTACTATCCTCATCACATTTCGCGTCAATTTCTGCACAGGTACAGAATATATTGACTATAACATATACAGCTATTTCTAAGCTCCGCTACAGTGGGGTCTATATAAATCAAAATCAATAATCGACATTTTTAGCGAAACTGTAGAAAACAAGTGCTTCCCGTCATCTATCATGTTACTTTACTTTACTACCATCATCAGTTCAGGAAAGACACGAGTTAGACACTAGTGTGACATCACCAAATATTACTCATTTACCAATAAAAATCTACACTGAATTTAAAACTGGCTATGTCAACAAAAACAGAGGCCTAAAACTATATTTGAAAAATCCAGTTCTTCTTACATTACTAAACTTCGTTATTAGTGATATAACGTTTTGAAATAATTTAATTTATTGTTTTTTCTTTTTGCCTGACAAAAGGTTAAATCCTTTTGTTGTTTTGAAACAAAACGTATGTTAATTATTCTATGAAATAAAGTCGGAATGAGAGCGTTCACGAAAAATAAATTGTAATTATTATTATTAGGGATTTCATTTAAGACATTTACAAATTATTTATCTATTCTTATTTATTATGTCAATTGTTTGTTTTTATATTATTATTTTATTAGAATTAACTTTGCTATCATTCAGAAGAACTTGTCTAGTCTTGTTCCTGGAGGGGTCCGAGCAACCATAGTGTCAACAGAAGAAATATAAGTAATTGTGGGTGAAAGTAAAGAGGTCCAGTTGTCCACTAATGCTTATAACTGCTCACGCCTACTTTCTTCACCTCATTATGCGTCAAGCTCTTGTATGAAAATGTGGTTTTTGATTTTAGGCTCTCTTAAATTTTCCACATACCTATTGTGTGGCTGTAAATGCAACACCATCTGTAAAAATGATATTGCTTAGCATTCCACAAGTACCATTGTGGAGAATTTTTTTTTTTTGCCTTTCTGTGAATGAGTGCATCTCGCTGGGTGTCTTGGATAAAAGCCGACTTTATAAATCATGTTTCTGATAAGGTTTCCAGCGACATTGTTTTAACTAACTGGCTGTGAACAGCTAGATAGTTTCAAGGTACTTATTAATTACCAAGGAAAGCATTACTATTCTCATTCCTGGTCATGAACAGTAAATTTATAACGTTTAGGTTTTAAGCACCTGAGTACCTCCCCTTTCTGAATTGATACTGTTGGTCTACTGGTTCTTTAGCTATTCTTGTTAGCTACTGGTGAAATAGAATATAGCCGGTGTTTTTGGGTTATATTATTATAGTTTACATTTATAGTTAAACCTTTTGTAGTTTTATTCAATTGGTATAGCTTTGACGAGTATTATTGTGTATTTTTTGTGAGATATTTACTATACTTATGTAACCATCACTGTTTTGTGGGGCTAATTTTATCGTACATTTATAGTTGGTGATTTTTGTTTTGAGAACACTGGAGATTGTATACAAATATGGGAACGTTTTCGTGAAAGGTTGAGTCTTTTGAATCATTCAAAAAAATGAATAATACTCATGGTGTTTCTTAACCATGTCCAACCAACAATGCATATCTAAACCACGATTGACCAGAAGATAATGCATTAAAACACCCAATTTGTGTATTTCAAAGAACATCATAATGAATACAGTCATTTGTTTTTTCGTTAGAACAATCCTAGGATCTCAGTCTGACTGAACATTATTCGAAAGAGATTGAGAGTTTCAGTTGCTACTGCAATCCTCTATCGAGATTTGTAAACCAATTGTAGACTATGTTCCACGATGAAAGAGGTTCGATCGAATAAGACTACTGTCGTTTTCTTATTGCTGCAAAACATTTTCGAATTGATATTAAGTAGAGATTCTAATAAAATGGAATTTCAGTATATGTAATTAATATAAATGTTTATTTGTAGTTAAGCACAAAGCTACACAATGGGCTATCTGTGCTCTGCCTACCACGGGTATCGAAACCCGGTTTCCAGCGTTGTAAGTCCGCAGACATACCGCTGTGCCACTGGGGGGCTGATATAAATGAAAATAAAAATATGTTTGAAATATTAAAATATAATAACATGAAATTATCAACTATACTTCTTATCTTATAACGTTAAGTTCGAGTTTGGATACCCGCAGTGGGAAGAGCACAAATAACTAATTGTGTAACTCTTGCTTAAGAACAATCAACCTTATCTTTGTTCTACAAGCTAATTTTAATTATTGGTAGAGAGATATGACAGAAATTAAAAATATTTTATGATAAGATGAGACTGTTTGTCACGATGGTATCTTATGCTTGAAAATAATAAAGTGGTTCCACGAGCACTTAGAAGATTAAGTGAAACGCGTTTACAAAATTTCATTTTTAGCCAGATTTTTATCCCTGAGAGTATTAAATTCAGTATAACCTTCTCTTAAGGACTACTTTTAAGGCACTGAAATAATGGGTAAAAATACTCTGAGAGTCGTTTTAGATTTAATAATTATGCTTTAAAGTAATATAAACACCAAAAGAAAGTTAAAAGCACATGATTAAAAACGTTTTATGTAGTTTAGAAGAATTGACATTAGATATACGATATCTCTTAGAAAGGCCTTCAATTTAAAGAGGATCATGTAAAGGTCTCATGTTAACTGTATAATAAGACGTTGAAATGTTATTGGCGAAATTAATTCTAGTTCCAGAATGTCTCGATGTTTATCTATGTATATAAGCAAGATTATTTAGGAACGTAGACTAAAATAGACTTTGGTACTAAGTTACAAATTCAGTATCTGTTTTTGATCTGGATTTCAGTAGATATGATGAAAGTATAATTTTTAAATTTATTAATTATTTAGGAACATAGAATAAAATAGACTTTGGTACTAAGTTACTAATTCAGTATCTGTTTTTGATCTGGATATCAGCAGATATGATGAAAGTATAATTTTTAAATTTATTAATTATTTAGGAACATAGACTAAAATAGACTTTGGTACTAAGTTACTAATTCAGTATCTGTTTTTGATCTGGATATCAGCAGATATGATAGAAGTATAATTTTTAAATTTATTAATTTATAAAGATGTAGTCATTTTTCTGTTACTTAACAATCTATAAGTTTCTCCAAGTTAAGTGACATTTTCCCATAGGATTTTCACAATACAGTTTTAGTTTTTGTTTCAATTGGAATTTGATATTCAATAGCATTTCGTCTTTTCCATTTCATTTTTATAAATCTACTATTTAATCATAATATTGATTTTATCCCTAAATTTCATTGCAGGATTTTTTCTAGCTGTATTTTTTTCCTTAATAATGAATTTTTAACTTCATAAGAAAACTCTGTAAACAGCGTAAAAGGTGCTTTAAAAATAAACATGTGAAACGTTTTTGTATGATCTCTAAATGAAACTAATTGATATTCCACTTGGAGTTTATCCAGTTACGTTTCGTGTGTTTCTTTTTATGATCCATATAGTATTTGTGAGATCTTCTTACATTGTAACTTTTAACTTTGCTATATTACGGAAGCTATTTATTTGTCTATTAATTACATGCAGTATTTTCTTAAGTCAGGCCATTGTTTCCAAATATTGTCGTTCAAGACCTTCTTTATATTCGCATAGAAAATTCGCACTATTACATTTATAATCTTTAGTTTAATTTTTTCGAATAGCTGAATCATTTTTTTTTCTTTACAAATAGCCCATTATGTGGCTTTGCGCTTAAGCACAAAGACACAAATAGAAACATGCACACGTTTTCAAAAGCTCACGTGATGACAAGCTTTTGGAATCATCGTTAGGTGCGAGCCTAGCCTCTCACGTAATGATGAAGTCTTGAAAGCATCGTAAAGTGCGAGCCTAGTTTCTTATGTGATAATGAACTCTTGAAAAATCTTGAAAACTGATGGTTAAAGAAGAAACCATATAACCATATTGAAAGAGCCTGTTAAATTGGGGTTACTTATTTATTTAACACACATTTTAATTTTATGACTATCACTTTGAACTCTTTCAAACAATGCATTCTATTTGTCGTTATATTATTATAACCTTACATTAAAAAATTCATGGTAATTCTTAGAAGTCACTTTCTTCTCATGATGTCTATCATACGTGATAAATCCTGTTCTCAGGTAATTCTAATAAGTCACTTTCTTCTCATGATGTCTATCATACGTGATAAATCCTGTTCTCAGGTAATTCTAATAAGTCACTTTCTTCTGGTAATGTGTATCACACGTGATAAATCCTGTTCTCAGGTAATTCTAATAAGTCACTTTCTTCTGGTAATGTGTATCACACGTGATAAATCCTGTTCTCAGGTAATTCTAATAAGTCACTTTCTCCTCGTAATGTCTATCAAACGTGATAAATCCTGTTCTCAGGTAATTCTTAGAAGTCACTTTCTTCTGGTATTGTGTATCACACGTGATAAATCCTGTTCTTAGGTACTTCTAATAAGTCACTTAATTCTCGTAATGTGTATCACACGTGATAAATCCTGTTCTTAGGTACTTCTAATAAGTCACTTAATTCTCGTAATGTGTATCACACGTGATAAATCCTGTTCTCAGGTAATTCTAAGAAGTCTCTTCTCTTAATGTCGCAATGTTTTTGTCAACAGATTCTCAAAGGAAGATTTTGTTAAAAGGTAATCACTCTTATCCTATATAAATAACACTGAGACAAAAATGCGTCAAATATTTATTGATGGATTTACAACACTTGCTTTTTTAAAGTGCAAACGCTAGTTCTATAAGAATTAAAGAAAAATGTAATTCCTGTGCAACAGAAACACAACGAGAAGATGAAATGCTCACTAACTTAATTTTGCATGGTGAATAAACTATATCATTAATTCTTAGTCATTCGCTCGTTTTACGAACCATGTTATTTCTTGTCTCATCTTACTTTTTATTCTACAGTATAGCAAAGAATAGAAACACATTATCCCAAAAAATCTTTTTAAATACCCAGTTTATTACATTAAGAATAGGCGAATCAAAGTAATATGGTATATAATAATAATAATTTAAACTTTAAATTTACTTTGATAACAGTTTCACTGTTGTGTTAGCACAATCAATAGAATTAGAATGCACTTTTTGTCCTAATTTTATCCCTGGTTATCTTCCCCATAAAGCAACTTATCTTGACAATCCTCACTGAAGTTTTAAATTGTTATTACTACTTCGAGATTTATAGTGGATTAACTTGCTAATTTCTTCTGCTATTCTAATTTATTGTGGATACGACCTGAGCTACCGTGGTTATGTACACATCAGCAGCATCGTACTTTGGTTTTAATTAGCTTGGCCGCAACCACCGTAACTTTCATTAAGTGGTTACTTCAGGTATCACATATTCTTGTTAGTTATTAGCTTGGCCACAACCACGGCACCCTCCATTAAGTGGTTATTTCAGGTATCACATATTCTTGTTACTTATACTGTTTTGGTAATTCTCGTTTTTATGGAATTTCTTTAATTATTTACAATATATTTTAATATACTTCGTAAATCCCAGCTGCAATTATATTAAATTATTTTGATTATCTATACGTATCATAACTTTTACTTAGATATTTTAACTATTAAAAATGAATTATTTTAGTTATTTCCACCATGACTGTAATTTACCATAAGAGTTATTTTAAGTTATCTTGGTGGCTTCAACATTGACTTTGTCTTATTTGGTTTACTCAAAGAGTCTCATTATCTTACAATGACTCCTTCCACTTTTGATACGAACTTCGCTAATTACATACCCTGTAGTATTATATCATATTAACTTACTTTATTATCACTTCAAACAAAGAACACTGTAACTCACTCTAATAAGCTACTCCTTTCAGTTGCACAAAATATATAAAAAAACACAACACTCTACATATACATGTGTATATATATTGTTACTGGTGCAATTGTTTCCTGTAATAATGAATATTTTAAATGCGTCGTTTTGCTTGACTTTCAGACATGAATTTCACAGATTACCCCCTTTTTCAATTCAGTGTAAGTGCAGGAAGTGTCGTCCCAATCTAGATTGTTACTAACCCACATCACAATACATTCGTCGTTGTTACTTGGTTGTGAAGCAGCCCAAGGCACCAACTCGCTGATCCATTTAGAAGGGCTTCTGTTGCTGATGTAGAAACCAAAGTAAGATTCTGTGTCCGTAAACTTTTCAGTCAACAACGATTTGAGGCATTGATGGGTCTCATTCTTCGTCACCAAAGCTACAGTTGCGTTTTTGTTCTCACAAGACGCTACTGCATCTTCGTAACGAGGCGTGTCTTTATTTATCCAGTAAATGGAGTTATTACAAAACTGATGAGCGGGAAGCACTAATGAAAGTAATAAACATGAAAAATATTGGATAAAACATAGTACTTAGTCAATAATCTAATCGTATCTGAGAAAGGTACGAGAATAGTCAAAATAAATTACTATCAAGCTAAATGTGCCAATGTGTTAAAGATAAGGGATTTTATTCTGTAAAACGGACTTTTAGTATCAAATACACTAGAGAGAATTCAACATAAGCCAAACTCATATCGAAAGGAATTTTCGTTTTCAAAATCTCTCATTAGAAAACAAAACTTTAAAATGGTAAACAGTAAAAATTGTAATATTTTCATTAAAAAATAGCACAAAAAAAGAGAGGGCTAACGAAAGAATCACTAGAGAGAGAGAAAAGATCGATAGTAATTTCATATTGAAAGGCTATCGTAGATTACCTGGAAGTTATGTCTGGAAGTAAGGGTTTAGACTAATGTTTTGATTTAATGATTTTTAAGCTGAAAATACAAATTACAACTTAACAGGAACGGAGGTTTTATTCGTCTAAAGTTAAGATATTGAATGCTACCAAACAGGAAAGATAATGAAACCCGAGAAGTAAATTTCGCAATATAGTTGAAATAGCTTAACATTTTCGTTAGAAAATAAATATCATAAAAGTATACACATAAACGAAATATACAGCTGAAGCTTGGGAGCTATAAAACAAAAACAACTTACAGGTTTCACATTCATATCCTGTAACAAACCATGGGCAAATGCACTTGTAAGCTTTATAGCTGCTCGTCGATACGTGAATGTCTTGACAAGTGCCGCCATTTTGGCAAAGAATGTCTTTGCAGGTGACCTATATAAGTGAAGATGTATACAATATATTACAATGAATCAAAACATTCCTAGTATCGCTGGATTTACCTTATACGTATACGTCAATCAACTATGAAAATACACGAATAACTGTCTACATCTTATAAAATATTCGTTAGATTGCTACAGGGAAACAAAAAATTTAAATCTTAGTCACTTAAGTGGTTGCCTTAAACAATGGTTGACACTCGAAACAGATAAGACATATGTTTCAATATATCTTTTATCCTAATAGAAGTTATATAAGATTTACTAAATGGTGGCATATATGTATTGAAATATCTAAATAAATATACTAATATCTGAGATGCGCTGTTTTTTCAACGAATGCATCATGTACCTAGAAGTAAAACATACACTGTGTAAAACTCCTAAGCTAACGAACTAAGAAAATGTAAATATCACTGTCAATTACAGTTTTAACTGATTTCACTCTTAGTAATTATCCCGTTACTGCTACCAGAAAAATATAAATACAATATTTTAGATCTGTCTTTTGTTTGCTATAAGCTATTGTCCAAAATGCATGCATTTTAGAACATTTTTGGAGAACAGCTATGCGTTACTTTGCTGTAATTTTAGCAAAAGACTTACGCATTATTTTAGTATATGTTTGGAGATCTATAGTTTTCCTGGTAACTTTACCAAACGCTTATTAAACAACCAGTTCAAATAAGCTTGAGCTTTAGTATGATTTGGTTTGGTATAATTATCTCTATGATATTCAAGTGCAATACAGTGTTTTTGCATCACTTCTGGAGTATTTGGAAATGTGATTTTGTATCATAATATCATATGTGCTTTTAACCACCTGATCTTATATTAAACCCACACGTGCTATACATTCACTTATTTCCATACGATATACTGGTCCAATGATTAACGTTGACTCACCTGTATCTTTATTGCTACTTGCTTATATCTCCTTACTACTGATGTTCAGGTATACATGTATCAGTTCAATCGGTAAAAAAGCGATAGTTCCTACCTTTTAATATTTCCTGAGCTGTACTTTCAATAAAATATATTATTTGCCTGCTGTTTTCTGCCTTCTTTTACATTCAAAATGCTACATTCCTATCTATTCCTTCACCATAATAGTAACTGCCTTTTTTCTTTGAATAATAACTTTATTTACTGGTTTCATTTTACACTGACGAAGTTAGCAGTATGTAAAGTGGGTTTTTATCCTACTTTGATTTGTTTTTTCGCAACTTAAATTAGTCAAAGAGACAAAATATACCCAAAAGTACACAAGTAACTCATTTAATGTGTACCGAACTTAGGCGTACGAATAATACAGAGATATCGAGGAAATTAAACTCATTTAGGTTATGCAGGATATATATATACACATATAAATCGGGAAATTACACACACGCACACGTAAGCTATGAAGACATGCACTCACAGGCTTCACCCAAACATTCCCCGTAGTTTCTTTATCGGGAATTGTTGATAGAACTCTTGGAATTCCCGCGAAGAGAGAGCAGTTGTGACCATTGTTTGTGATATCATAGCCAACTCCAGAACAGGATTCTCTCCTTAGACAAGGGCCCAGACAATGTCGAAAGTTCAAAACCTGAAGTCCATCTCCCAATAGCTCTAACCCTAAAGTTTTCCAGTTACCATGTAGTTTGAAAAAGAGACTTTCGATGTAGACATCGCTAGTAGATTCATAGCAAAGAATCAAGATAGACAAATACAAAACAAACTTCTTGATGAACATTATATTTCAATTTTCTTTCTTTCTCTTGGAATTAATCTCAGAGTACAACACTTGTGTTAGAAATCTTCAAAATTATTTATTTTATTATTGAATAAATGTATATATCTTCAAAGCTAACTTCTTTGAAACTTTAATTGGTTCTGTCCGTTTCCATCAAAACAGGTTTATTTATAGAAGAAAACTGCGTAAATGATCAATAAAAATCAATCTACTATCAAAACCTGATTATGAAAAATTTCCATACTTGCTTATTTTTGTCATTATTTTATAAACAACTGGTCTCCAAGACAACGGTTAAACAACTGGTCTCCAAGACAACGGTTATAGCTCAAATTCTACTAAATGTTGCTGTTTGTTTTTTTTTTTTGGCCTATGACCTCATTTGAAAGTCTTTGAGTGGCTCGTTAAAAACTTTTAATTGACTGAAGTGGTGGGCAAACATAGAGTAGATACCTACTGAGAAAAAGAGTTCTGAAGTGATTAAGTAAAGAGTCCGACTGTTTTGGTCACACCTGGAACCTTGAGAGAGATACCAGATGGTGCTAATGTAGAACAAAAACCATTGTTAAAGTATGAATGAAGAAAATCCCGATGTCGAGGAGGTTTATAAATATTTGAAGACAGTTTTGTCCGATTGAAATAACACCCTGTTGAGATAATTAGATTTTTATCCAAGGAAGATAACTAACCGGAAAGGCATACAAGTATATAAACCGGACAGGCATACAAGTATATAGTTTTCAAATTTAGTTCAAGCTTTTATCAGTAAACGGGGAAAAACACGTCAGCTAAAAGTGAAAACAGTAACGTACGATTTTCATCAAATAACATTATAATATATTACTTCTGAAACAAAACTTTTATTTTTTTAGGGGATTTTGGCTTTATCTTTGTACATGCCTGTTGCGTTTTTTTCATAAGTTTGAGATTTGAAAGCACACTCATATTTGTATAAACGTAATATTTAATTAAGAGATAAAAATAACCTGATAGTAAAATGATTGTATTATGCCTTCCAAACTTTGATGATAGTAGATACGTTTACACGTATTAAAAAATTGCCAAATTTAATTTCTATTCGAGTTATAATATCTTCTTTACTAATAATTATAAGGTATTTTTACAATTCGATAAGAGAATGTATTAATCTTAGAAGTTTAGTGACCTTTGAAATGTTTTTCGCAGTATTTGTAACGTATACTTTCTTGTGTCAACGAAAAACAAACAGCAAATGTCACCATAGTAACGAGTGAATGTGCTGTAACAATAACGTTCTTATCAAACTGTGTCATTTACTTTAGAACCAGCGTCGTTGTTAGATTGATAATTTATCCGTTATACTAAAGTGCACTTCTTGATATTGTAAAGAGTATATATATATACACATGTTAATTTTATAAAAAAAACATATTGTATATGTTGCTCGCTAATAACTATGTTTTATTCTGTCCTTCGAACACACAGCTTGAAGCAAATACCGGATTAGGTTTGTGGTGATTAAAAACTAAGTTAAAACTGCTTAGATATTTGATCCTTGGAACTGACTTTGCAGACAGTAGGAACACAAGAAACATGATGATACTGTTAATGCTGTTTGTTCTAGCTGGACTACCAAAGACTTGGTGTTTACCATCATGCTCTGAATTTGCTTCCCTTACATGTACTTATACAAACTGTCCTTCATTAGTAGTAACCTGTAACCCTGGATTTGATCTACCTTCTGTGACAAAGACCTTAAAAGGTAGGAAGGTAGAAATACTTCATTTAAAGGGATATGACAATCCAGTTTTACCTGGAGGAGTCTTTACAGGTAATCAAATAAAAAAATTGGTTCTGGAGTCACCTACTATTAAGATCCTTGTTAATCCTGAAAATACTCAAGTGTCCCCATTTGCTGGTCTGGAAGATCAGCTGGAAGTGTTGGAAGTTATCAAAGCAAAAGATGCTTTCTCTTGGATGTGGGAACACGTAGCTCCACTTCGTACTCTAAAGAAGATAATATTTTCTGAAAGTGGATTATTTTACATTTCAGACTACTTTCTGAAAGTTTTCCCCAACATTATGGTCATTGACCTACAGGCTTGTAATGTGCACTGGATTGACAAAAATGCTTTTAGGCATCTCAAAGATATCCGAATGATTTCGTTAAAACGTAACAGTCTGAAAAAAATTCAACCATCCTACTTTAGTGGACAAAACAAACTGTGGGATCTTGATTTATCGTAAGTACGCAGTTATAAATACATTTCATAATTCTGTGACACTTTCGAAATTTTCTGACATTACTTAAATCTAATTAAATGATATGATCTATAAATTATTCACTAAATCTAAAACAATTAACGAATATTATCTGTTATATTTGGTTATGGCAGTCCTGTTTTTTAGTCCACACCGTTATGCACAACGATCGAAGTTCACGATATTTTCTTTCTTGACATTTGCACAATAGAAGATGTAGCGGCAGTGTGCTCATCTCATAGTTAAGAGCTGGTTTTCTTAGTTTAATAAATAATAACAAATAATAAGCTTCTATCTTTTAAAAGCAAGGTCAACACTTATTAGCTCTACACACTGAAGATGAAGTATAAGTGATTCTATATTAAACACACAAAATCCTTATGTCCTTATAACGACAATACAAAACAAAATAACAACTGAATATAATAAGTAGATAACTGTAATATAAAGCATCTGATAAGCTACCCATTTCACACAGAATAAAAATTTTAATCGAATAATTCGTTAGATGCGTAGTTTTCTGATTCTGATATGCTACACTTCATCCACTATAAAAGATTCAGCCGAATAACTCATTAGATGAGTAACTTGCTGAATCTCAGATGGAATCTGTTTAAGACAGATTTGAAACAAGAGAGGAATAAAAATTTTACAACATAACGACATTATGCGTTTAGGTAAGATTATTCCAACTGGCAGTAGTTTTAAATTTCTAACAAGCAAAATGTTTTACGTTTATATTCTGTGGAACAATAAAAGCCTGAAACTTCAAGATGATAAAGATTTTGATGACTAACTATAGTACAAATGAAATAAAATTTCAATATGAAGTGTTAATAACATTAAATATAGTAAATGGAAAATACCTCATCTAACTTATATATGTATAAGTAAACGGAAAATACCTCATCTAACTTATATATGTATAAGTAAACGGAAAATATCTCATCTAACTTATATATGTATAAGTAAACGGAAAATACCTCATCTAACTTATATATGTATAAGTAAACGGAAAATACCTCATCTAACTTATATATATGTATAAAAAAATTATATTGATTATAATACTTAGGTTGCTGTACACGATATTCTGAATGAAGAAGTAGATATCACCTTAACATAATTATAAGTTGAGACAAATGAAACTTGTTTGGAGTTATAAGATCTCCTTAAGCTTAGCCAAGTGTTTTTATCATATCTGGACGAAAAGGCAAGATATACTCATTCTTAACTTTGAAATTTGATTGCTTGAATTACTTCACCGTGACTCGTAAAATTTTCAGTAAACGACACTTGGTGAAATTAATTGATTTCAATATCTTAAAGATTTTTTTGTTTGAAAATGTTTATTTTAACAGATCTACTAGCTAATCACATAGACTTTTATTCAGTTAAAAGTGACAAGTAATTTACTCGTGCTCTATCTTTTTCCGTAATTAAAACAGATACAATCAAATTGAAATCATCCAATCAAAATCATTTGACAATATGCCAGAGCTGTCTTCACTTCACCTGGACAACAACAAACTAACAGAACTTGACTTCAAAACTTTTCATGGTGTATGGAAGACAGTGCGACACCTATGGCTTCATGGTAAGACTAATACGCAGATAAACTGTGGATGTCCAAATATCTGGTATTTCATGTCACTTTTTATGTGTTTAGGTGAATGGCGTTTTATGTTAACTTTAAAATGTAATTAGAGCTAATAATTCATACCAATTTGTATATGTGCTTAAGTGAATGGCGATTCATGTTACCTTGAAAATGTGATTAGTACCTTTTTAAGGTACTGGCACTTTATATAGGTACTTTGTACATGTGATTAGATAACTGAAATGTCGTGTCATATTGCATTTATATTTTGGAAATGGTACTTAACTTTGGTTGGGTAAATGGAATTCAAGCGAATTTGTGTATGCGGTTAGGTAATGTAGCTTCATGCTTTCTTGTATTCGTGTTTAAGTAAATGACACTTAATTTTACTTTGTATCTATGTTAAGGTATTTGGTACTTCTCAATTTCTGTGTTGCGTGTGTTTAGTACACATTATTTCAGGTTATTTTGTATGAATGCTTAAGTATATAACACCTTATGTTACATTGAAATATTTGGGTAATATATATATGTGATGGGATTTGAAGTTCTACTCATTTTATAGGCATTGATAAATTGATCCAAATAATCTCCAAATAAAAAATCCTAGTAATTTCTATCACACATCGTATACTTATTTTGGTTTAATTTCCAAATTATACAAATTGCAGTATCGCAAAAATATTCTATCTAACACAAGGACTTAGTACCTACGTTAAAAAATTACTTTATGGAAACTTGGAACACTTAATTAATACTGTAACATATGAATAGATTAGTAACAGAATGTCTGAACTAAAATGATATAAAGAAAAATCACCTTTCACTCTTAACTGGCCCAACAAATTTAAATAAAAAAGAATTAGTTTAATTCCACGTCAATTGCCAGTTTGTCAATTGATGTTTCTGATGAAACTTTTTCTGTTTCTAATTGTTATTAGTTCTGAAATCGACCGTTTATGAAAATAAAACAAAGAAACCTTTGATGAAAAGCTGTTTGAAAATTTGAAGTTATAAGTACCAAATTAAACAATGAACAATCACTAAACTAGCTTACCCCCCTAATGGTACAGCGGTATGTCTGCGGACTTACAACGCTAGAAACCGGGTTTCGATACCCGTGGTGGGCAGAGCTCAGCTACAAGCTGGCTTAGATGAAACTATTATAAATAATAAGAAAAATAATAATAATTCTTTGTTGAGGTACTATCTTGTTCTTATGTGAGACTTCTTTTAAAATTGTAATGTTTGAATACTATATTTTGAAAAGAAAACAAAGAATGATTCATTTGAAAACAAATGTTAAGAAACAATGTTTTAGGCTATGTTTAATGAACACTTTGTCATATCAATTAAAGTGCTCATAGATATAATTACTTTAATTATACTTATATTGTTTAATCACGTAAAAATGTTTAATTCAAACCTCTAATTGATTCTGATGTTTTCTGGTAATTTATATCTTGAATTGTGTACTTAAGAATATATATCATTTTACACAGTCAATTCTATAGTTGTACATAAATTGTTTGTTTGAAAAAGTGATGAAATGTTAGCCAGACGATTCAATTAATTCCGTTTCTTAATGATATTTATTGTATTTCCTAAACACTGTTTGTCTTTCTGGTCCTTTAGAAAACCCACTGCATTGTAGCTACCCAGACATCTGCTGGCTCAAAAATACAACGTACCCCATGTTTGCAGGCTCTGCTAAATGTAGTTTTCCAAAAAAACTTGTTAACAGAAACATTGCTTTCTTAGAGTTTTCAGAATGTTAAATGGAAGTTCCAAAAAGTTTTTTCTTCCCGAATTAACCGATGTTACATTTTTATTTTAAATATGAGTAATTTGTATAAATAAAATGTTTAACATGTTCTAAATGAAGATAAATTTCACGTTTTCTACACTATCTTGAAGTGACATAATCATTATAACATTATCGTAAAAGCTTTGTATTTATTGATTTGAACGCCAATGATTATCATTTTAAGCACTTTGGATTTTAATGCACTATCAATGAAAAATTCTTTGTAGTATACAGATTTAATTATCAACATTCGTCTTCAAAATATTTTTAAAGCTCATTTGTACATTATATTTGATATATGTTTATGTTTCCACATAGTTTATAAAACTGCATAAATGTAATTAAAATTAATTAAATTTTTGATATGTGGTAATTTTACCCGCATTTCTGGTAGAAGAGTTTGGACAATGAAGTATGTTATATAGGAATAGATGATATAAAGGTTTATTGCATATAATTGTGCATATAAAATATACCTCATAATATAAAATATACCTTGTAACAAATGAAGAACAAGAATGACATTTATTGTCAGATCTTGATCTGATTAAAAATAAAAACACTAAAGCACATTCATGATGTTAGAAAAAACACGTCTTGATAGAAATGAATAAAAACCCTATAACCCGAGCGCTTTCGAAAGGTGGACATTTCTTCTTCAGAAGCAAACTGGGTATTATTTTTCGGAAACATGAAATTTAATTTATGTTTATGTTAAAAACGATAGGCTTTCAGGCATAATTTACACCCATAGGATTGTTAATTATCATTATCTGCGCGTTCCAATGCACTGGTAGTTTCTATTATGTTTCCTCAATATGTTCTTCTATTTCTCTCCTGTCATTTAAGATTTCTTAATTTTTGGATTAGTTCACATGGAGTTTTTTATGTTACTTGTATTTGAATGTGTGTCAATAAACATGTGTCTCGAATTAATAGTAGCTCTTTTACTTCCACAACAAAAGTAAAGAAATATTTTATATATCTTACCTGAAGAAACGTATGATATCACCAAAGTTATTTGCAAATACACGTATTGTGTAATACCTGGAGAACAAGAAAGATGAAGAATGAAAAGTTTACTTCGAAAAGAAACTTTAATATACTTATACAAAACATTTACATTGACTAAACAACAGTGTGTTTCATGGACGCTACCGTTCAACAGAAAGTCAGGCATTATTGAATAAAATCCATCGTTTATGGACAAGCTCTAGACTTGTTACGAAACACAAAACGTAATAGAATTTGGGCAAGCTCAAGAGCCTTGTTCAATTTGTTTTAAACTTAGCTAAAGTCCAAAACAAATTAGTAGAAAACTGATAAGGACACACTAGAGGAAATTTTCGATATTATTTAGAAATTAGTGGTCTAGTGCAAGGGCTTTGTTTAGAAACCTGATGATCTGAGGAAGATGTAGATGTTCAGAAACTGGTGATCTGTAGGAGGCTGTAGGTTATTTTCTCGAAAATGATAATCAAGAAAACATTGTAGGGTGTTATTTACAAACTGGTGACTCGGAGGAAATTCTAGGATGCTTACAAACTCGTGTTATAAAGAGGCTTTAAGGTGTTGTTTAGAAACTGATGACCTGCGGAAGATTTAGATAATTTGGAAACTCATGACCTGAATGAGGTTGTTGGGTATTATCTGGAAAGTAACCCGGAGGAAGTTAAGGGTTATTTCCTCGGAGCTGGTAACATAGGAAAAATTGTAGAAAGTTTTGTAAAAACTGATAATCAACAGAAAAGTTCAGGTGTTGTTTAAAAAGTGCGACCTAGAGGAAGTTGTGCGAAGCTACCTAACCCTTCAACTGCGGTTGACAGCAT
Source organism: Limulus polyphemus (assembly GCF_000517525.1). NCBI lineage: Eukaryota > Metazoa > Arthropoda > Merostomata > Xiphosura > Limulidae > Limulus > Limulus polyphemus. The sequence goes on along the minus strand of NW_013665835.1, from coordinate 125,165 downwards.
TTGATGTTAGCGTAAAATAAGACCCAAAACTCGAGTGCTTTCGAATAGTTGACTATTCTTCTTCAGGAGAACAATAATCAACTATTCGAAAGCGCTCGAGTTTTTGGTATTATTTTACGTTTATTACACTTTATATGTGATCCTTTGTGCTAACTCCTTTATCAAGATTGATGTTAGTGTAAGCGATTGCAGTATTTATCATAATGATGCAAGCATTTTGCGCGCAACATTTTCAATGCACCACCTCAAAAAGTTGCGAATCTTTGCGCATGGGGTGGTAGGCAGATTTACATAAGCCGCAAACGAAGTGTTAAAAGCTGGTGACCTAGAGGAAGTTGTGGGATGTTACTTAAAAACTGATGACGTAGAGAAAGTTGTTGGATGTAATTTAGAAATCGTAAACACAGAAGCTGCAGATGCTGTTTATAAGCTGGTACATTGGAGGGGCTATATATGTTGCTTAGAGACAAGTAATTTAGAAAACTCCATAGGCATTCTTCAGAAAATGGAAACATAAGGGAAGCTCTAATGTTCCCAAGAGACTGATGACTGAGACGAAGTTACAGAATGTTTTATAACTGGTGACTTAGATTAAGCTTTAGATTATTTTATAAATGGCTTCTATGACAAATCTATAGAATTCATTTTGAAATGGTAACTGAGACGAAGTTATAACGCGTTATTTTTTATTTAGTGACTGATAATGCTCTTTTGCAACGGTGAATGGCAAGAAGTTGCAGGATGTTTTTAACTGTTGACTGAGATAAAGGAAGCTATGGAATATTTTAAATGGTGATTTTCATAGAATTATCAGTTGTTTTAAACTATTAAGTGTTTTTAACTGGGGACTTGAAAAAGTAATTTAAGCTCGGCTATAGAACATTCTCCAGAGTGTTTTGAATAAAATGAAACGTGGACAACAATTTAGCTACAAAATAGCGACAGAAATTAAGCTCTATGATGTTGTTTTAACAAGTCTTTGAATTTTCTTACAAACTGCAGACTATAAAGGGCTGTGTGATTATATTTTTGTAAACCTAATAATTTATTTTTGCTTGCGTCAAGTACTTGCGCAAAACCACATCAGAACTACCTGTGCTATCCATCCTTAGTTTTTGTACTAATAGACTAGAGGGAAGACAGCTATTATACAGTACCCACGTCCCACTCGTAGGCTACCTTAATCGAATAGTGGGATTTGACTGGCACACACCGCTCCATTTTAAGGTGACAGGACTCGAACATGAACTTTTTGATTCACAGAGATAATTGATTTAGAAAACTCTGTAGATATCCTTTAGAAAAATAGAAACCATCAACTAGGCCATGACCGGTCCACCGGTTACTAAGATGAATTCTAGCATATTTCTTTAATATCGTGACCTAGATGAATCTGTTTGATTCTGTTTATAAGGTAGTAATATAGGACTCTCCTGCCCCAAGTGACTCAGCAGTAAGCTTGAGGGCTTATACGCTAAAACTTGGGGTTCGATACTCGTTGTGGGCTCAGAGCAGAAAGTAGTATTTTATTTTAAAATGACAGAATTTTTATTTGTCAAATCAAAAAGTAAATTTGCACATCATGTAACAATGCTCAAATTATATAATCATAAACTTGCAAACTCCCCTCCCCCCATGTGGCTCAGCTTTAACCTTGAGGGCTTAAACGCTAAAAACCTGGTTTTGATATCTGTGGTAAACAAATTCCAGATAGCCCATTATATAGCTTTGCACTTAAATACAAATAAACATAAACTTACAAGATACTAAGTAAGATAACCTTACTAGATATACATATTTCTGTATGGGAAGTGTTATTACTCATCTATTAAAATATTAAATCATTTTTGGAAGAAAATGAAACTTAAAAAATAAAAACTTGTGTGGAAACTTAGAAAAATTGTTTCATCATTTTAACAATAGTTCGATTGGATCAAATTAATAATCTTATTTGAAGTAATAATTGTTGTTAAAGTAGATAGATAATATTCATAATGACTATACCTTGTATTAGTATATTTAAGAATTGGCATTTAAAACAAAAACTTTAAATAAAACTTCCGTATTGTTTCATAAGTTAAAAAAATGATAACTACACTTTAAGTAGTAAACTACAGTGCTTAAAAAATTTAATGTTTGCATTTTTCTGTAGAAATTTTGAAAAATGACACTGCCCTACCGACATTTAATGCGTTTTGTGGTGTTAAAAAAATCCGTAATATCTGTAACATGATACTGTAGTACTTCCTTACTTGACACCACGTGTCAAACAATAATGTGTTATATTTAGAAATTACGCCAGACAGGTTGTGTACAATATCGGAAGCGTTAGTCTATGTACACTTTCAGCGGTTATATTAAGCTTCAGTATCCAAATCTTCTAAGTTACTTTTTAATTTTACTTTGTTATATTTAAACCAGTTTTTTTTGTATATAAAATTTCAGGAAAACATTTATCTAGAATATTAGTGAACGAAAATAATTATTTTTTCTTTGTTACATATCTTAATAATACAATCATTCATGCTAACTGTGGTATGAAAGTTAAGTTGTTTGAAGTTCGTAGTTTTGATTTCATCAACGTACAGGAATACGCCTATATTTAGCGTATTATAAGTAATTCATTATACGTTACTTGTTCAATAGAAATAGTTCAATGCTGATTTTCTTAATTTTTATTCTTGCACTAAGCCATATTTTGACAACATTTGGCGAATAATAATTTCTGATAACCAAAATAGCTAATTTTATAATTTTATGACAAACAAGGTTTTTAACTGTTGCGTCAAATAACCCTCAACAATAATTTCATTGCAGGGTTACAGAAAATGTAATTCACCTTTGTTATATTCTACATGTATATCATACACGAGCGTACTAGAACAATAAAGTACTCGAAACAAGTGCACGAGAATGTTGACAAAACAATCTGGTTGAGGCTGATCATAGGGAGACAGTCACCAACTACAAGAAATTAAGTTCTAAAGCAAATGAAAACACTCTGAAATAGCCCAAGCACCACTGAAGCAGTAAAAAGTACTTATAGTACTTTAATTAGGTTAACTACTACTTTAGTAGTTTGGCGTGTAATATAAGTGACAGATGTGACACTAAAACATCAAATATTATACGTCAGTAGTTAGGATGACACTTGAGAGGTGGAAGTGGGGGTAAATGGGAGTACGTCATCAACACCAGAGGGCACGTTGCTAGATTGAGTGACATCATATGATTATTCCAATAACATTATATTTTTTCACTTCCATTTGCTAATATTTGAGCGAGACATTTATTTTGCTGATTTTTTTTACATATTTTTAGCATACTGATAAATAAAGTCCTTGACCAAACATTTGATCTTTGCATATTATTTCATTAGATTTAGAGTTTTTGCTTTTATAATTAATATATCATATAATCTATTTTTCATCTATTCACCCTGAGAAGGGTGTTGATTGAATTTGCTCAATAATCTATACAAAAAAACTAAATATGTATTCATGGAATCCTGTTTCTCAATACTTTTATGATCTATAAATTCTAGATAGTAGATTCAAATTTTACTCTATAATGAATAAAGCATTCAAATATATCACATATTTTACATTTTCAAATAGATTATACCTTCCCTTATAAAAAAAACCAATATGTTTTGAGCAGATTTCATTAATATATGTGAGTTAAATCATATGTAATGAGACTGAAACAAATATTAATAATGTATGATTTACAAAGGTGGACAGTGTTTCTTTAGGCAGACAGCGTTACTGTATTTCTGTAGGAGGACATACAGATTTCAACTTGTCTCATTTTATGTTTAACATTTTCATTTATATATATATACTTAATTGTACTATATGTGTTTTACAAAGGCGGATAGTGTTACTAACACATTTAATGTACAGTATTATATATGATTTTTTCTTCCATCAACAAAAATAGACACTCTAGGGGCAAGAGGCTGACAGTTGTACACCTATTTACCATCAAAAGAGTTTTTTGTTTATCAGTTATGCATACCATCCCTATTAGACACTGCTGACTCCATTAATATAAAAGGAAAACTACGTTATCGACTATCTGAGTGCTTGTCTACAATTTACACTACACTACACTACAGACACTACAGTGGCAGTACATATCATAAAAGTGAAATGTCAATTTGAGAAATGCATTATGCCTGGATGAATAATTCACAAGAAAACTTATGTCTTCTTTTCATCTTTGATAAGTCTTTTTGCTAGTTTACTAAGAATGTTTAGTTATAAACTTAAACAACTGATATAAGCTCATAACAGATATTAGAAACATTCAGTTCATGGGTGTAATTAGGTAGAAATTATGCAAGAATTGTACACTAAGTGAAATTTACTAGACTTGTATGAAAGTTAATTTAATCTTGGCAATCCAGTATTTTATAATTGATACATGTTTCAGTTTGTATTATTCCTAAATATCAAAGTAGAATTTGCCCCTCAGATACATTTGAAAAACATAACCCAAATTGTAAAATGGATGATACTGTTATTTCTCTATGTGCTTAAACAATTACATTCTGAAGAAGTTAGACTATGTATAGATCTTGGTAAGTTATATTTATAAACAATAGTAGTTTTAAACTACAAATATGCGAGTTCTAGATTGAAAACAGAAAGTAGTAACTTAAAACCAAAAATAGCTTCCTTATGTACTCTCAAACCTTGAGAAAGAGAATGTCATGAATGTACATTCTGCTTTCTGTGTCGTTACATAAACTGAAAGAACAGATAAATTCGATTTTTACTGACTGTTAAGTTCAGTGACATACAAAATCCATTCTTCATTAATTAAGTTAGATTTAAAGTATTGTGAACAGACAAGTTATTTTGATTGTAAGATATATTTTGTAATGATAAACATTGTACAATATATATTGTATGTTTATAAAATGAAAGTAATGATTTGTTTGTATTATTTATTTGTTTCATTGAATTTTGCGCACAGCTACACGAGGGCTATTTGCGCTTGCCATCCCTAATTTAGCAGTGAAAGACTAGAGGGAAAGCAGCTAGTGATCACCACCCACCACCGACGCTTGGGCTACTCTTTTATCAACGAATAATGGGATTGACCATCACATTATAACGTCCCATGACTGAAAGGGCGAGCATGTTTGGTGTGACGGGGATTCGAATTCGCGGTTCTCAGATTGCGAGTCGAGTACCCTAACCACCTGGCTATGCCAGGCCAGGAAAGTAATGATGTCTTTTCTTGTAGACCATATATTTTATCTTAAGAAGTGATAAAAATAACAAAAATGAAATATTTTGTCAAGAGCTTTTTTATTGTTATCATAGTTATTTTTTCAGATTCCGTTTGTTCTGAAAATCATCAAAGGTAGGATGCATACACATTATTTTTGATAAATCTTGGATGAAATCGTCCTTTTCTAACTTGAAGTTTTGTTAATAAATGTTTTAGTATGTGTGGTACTTGTCAAGCCTGTGATTTTAATTACATATATTAATGATAACATGTTAGACTATACTGAAACACGACAGTTTTAAGTGATAGGGGAGGGGTAATGTGAGGGTCAAAAGATATAATGTCTGAAATTCCAAAACGACAGGAACAGTCAAATTAGTTATGGATTTCAGGAGCATGATATGTTTTGTAGAGTTTCTAAATCAAGAAACTTTCTATAATCATATTATCTCGATGCACTTTGAGGAACGTCCCTTATGCTTTGTTATATAAGCATCATTTTCATGGTGAATAGATGTAAAAGTAAGCTATGCAATATATTATTATAAATATGAAACTAATGAATTAGCAATAAGTGTTTTACATGTAAAACATCAGAAAATGCAAAATATATGCCATCCAAATTAAATATAGTCGTGAAAACTATAGTCAAAATCTACTGCATGTGTTTGTAATACTACCCACCTATAAAAACACCACCCACCTTCGTAAAACACATTTAATACAATTACATATATAAATGAAAACTATAAGCATAAACTGAGACAAGTTGAAATCTGTATGCAATCTTAATGAAGTATAATAATACTGTCCACCTATAGAAACACCATCCACCTTTGTAAAATGCACATTGTTAATATTTGTTTTAATATCATTAAGTCTGTGATTTAACTAATGTATATTAATGATATCTGCTTAAAACATATTGGAGTTTTATATAAGTGAAAGCATAACTGATTTGACAATGTAAAATATTTGATATGTTTGAACCTTTTATTTATTATATTCATTATTTACTCTTTTCAATTTATGTAGCCTACAACTATTGAGAAATAGAATTCCACGAATACACGTTTAGGGTTTTGTATAGATTATCTAGAGAATTCAGTCAACGCCCTTCTTAGGGCAAATGGATGAAAAATATGTTATACAATATATTAATTATAAAAGCCAAAACTATAAACCTAATGAAATAATATGAAAATATAAATGTTTTGTAAAGATCTGTTTTATTGTTATACTAAGGAAAGACATAAAATACAATCAAGAAAATAGCTGTCTCGCTCAATCTAATGAAATAATGTACAAAGATCAAATGTTTTATCAAGAAGTTTTTTATCATTATGTTAAAAGATATGTGAAAACAATCAGCAAAATAACTGTCTCACTTAAATGTTAGCAAACAGAAGTAAAAACTATAATGTTGATGACGTAAACATATGATACAACCACTCTTCCAGCAGTGCACCCGGATATCAAACGGCAGAAACTAGTTAGAAAAGTATTTGGAATAAAATTAATAATATATTAAACTACCAGATAAAGATTCAACGCTATTTCTATGTATTAAAGTAATTATTGCCCATTTCAACAATAGCGAAAATTCAAATTCTTGGACATCACTCAGTAATACCTAATTACATCTACCAAAAACCCCAACATTCGACAATTCAATACACTCAGAGGTAAACTTATGTCTGGATGAATTTATCATAGCCTTTCCAGAGGAAGGACATTATTTTAGTGAGATCGTTAAATCACGCAGATATAAATGATATAATATTTCGAATAATAGAGCCGTCAGTGCTCTCCACAGAAGCAGAGAAACTTGTACAGCAGAGCTAAATGATATAATATTTCGAATAATAGAGCCGTCAGTGCTCTCCACAGAAGCAGAGAAACTTGTACAGCAGAGTAAAATCATCATCCACAATGAAGACTGTGGCTATGAAAGAGGTCGGGCTCTCCGACCCAAAAACTCAATGTGATGAAGTTAACAAAGGTTAAAACACAAAATGTTCACACCATCCAGCCACATCTCGAAATCAACAATTGTTTTTAAGAGAAGGATGGCTAAAGAAAGTGGAATTACAGCAATCTCATTCGGCCATACACTTGTCTAGTCTCTTGATGTTGCATCAATGGACTTTTGTGCTTATTTATAGCGGACGATCAATGAAAAGTTGATCAAGATGTATGTATAATGTAATCTAAGTTTAACCACACCTCACCATCCTTAGTAAGAACTTGTTATAATGTAAATTTCGGTGTTGAGAAGTAATGCTTAACCGTAATCGTCAGACTAGATAGAGTGGACGAACGAGGAAGTAGTTTCAACGGCAACACGATTTAGCTTTCAGTATTAAAAACAACAACAACAGAAAGATTTAGAACAGTGAAATACAAATCCTCAACAATGAAAAGTAGAATTAGAAAGCATTTATCTTTGCCATCTCTTAAAAACTTCATTACCCATTATATATCTATGATAACCTTTTTACAGAAATAAAGAAAGCCTTAAAACTGAAAACATCAGTCAGGATTGTTCATAATTATGTTCAAGCGTTAAAAAAGAAATAAGTAACGCAATTAATATACAACCGCAAAAAGAAAGTGTAAAAAACAAATTGTCAAATCAAAACTATGATAAATAATGTGATATATGTAACATTGTTTGCAAAATTACATATCATGTTTTCTGGAAGTGAATATTAGCGAAGCCGGCAAACACTTACTTTGCGGAACAGTTTGATGTCACCTTTAAATTCCAGTCTGAAAGAGATGCCACACCCACACTTAGCTGATAAATATGGCTTCCATACATCTAAAACAGTCCTTGCCTTTTCAATTCTAATACATGTCAGGAAAGACACTTTCTTCAAAAGCAGTTGAAAATCTGTATATTCAACACTATCTGCACTAACTATTAATAATTTTGAACTAACAGACTAGAGGGAAGGCATTTTGTCAACGGCACCCACCGCCACCTCTTGTGCTACTGTAATCGAAAATTCAGATTTGGCCGTCAGTCTCATAAAGCATCCACGGCTCCAAACCCCAAAGGGGGATTTTTCTGCTGTAACGGAACTCGAACTGAGGACCATCGGATCCACATCCCGATACGGTAACATTAGGCCATACCTCGCCCAACGGCACAATATTCTAAAATCAGAAAATGTAAGTAAATCGACGTATCCCGTTGAATACATGCCTATAGATGTTCAAAACGTGTTCAAAAATAATAAACTATCGGTCTCACGTACAGCCTCCTCCACAGCATAGGCAAATAAATGATAAACTAAATATGAGCGTTGAAATAGAAGTTTGCAATTCATAGAATTTAAAAAAAAAAGTACTTCAACGATGTAATAATCTTGTGTAGGTGGTTATGTGGAACCGATAGTCCGTTATCTTTAAACATATTTAAATAAACACCGCAAGTTTAGTGTAATAAATTGTTCGAACATCTATCAGAGCTACAATAGTGTCCCCTCGATTTCGGATTTTAAAATATTGTTCTGTGCAGTTAATTGGAAGACATTAAACAAACCCTAGTTTTTTGACGGTTTAAATCTAAGTAGAAGAGTTTTTAAACCGAAAAAAAATACAAAGAAGCTTTGCTGATTTTTCCCAAATCCACGATCAATAGAAAATAAAAGGCAGCATTTCTACCTAGTTAGTTTAAAGAAATATTCATATTTTCTCTAACTTAACTGTTTATTTCATTTATGTTAGTTACCTTTTAACATATTTATACATTACTAAGTCCGAGTAAAACGTATATATATATATATATACATAATGCTTAATTTTTTCTCGTGAAGTCTTCAATTTTTTTTCCATATTCTGTACTGTCAGAAGCATCTTTCCATAAAATTTGTGATTTAGATAATTGAACCACTGATATTTAGTACTGTAACTCGCACATTAACAAGACAAAACTAAAATTTGATCCGCATAACACTGTTCACTATTTCCCATTTCCTTTTTGCTTTAAATTATGATATTTAAAACTAACTATATAAAAGGATAATAAAATAGTTGTTTAAAGTTTTTACGTTCTGGTTGTATTGTGTTTTGTAGTTATGACAACGCTGCTAAATCTATACGGCTTTAACGGTTCGATGATAGTCTCTACTTCTCAAGTAAAGATAGTATTCGATAAAACAGAACCTAAAATCTGTTGTCACAACACTGTAGTAATCAAAATAATTTAGCGAGCATTTAATCACGTCGTTACTCCCGTCGTTTATAAAATTACTTACGACGTTTCAAAATCAACATCAAGCTGAACCGAGCCGTTAAAGTAACGGATGCACGTGCAATATCCAACAGAGGTCATTATTGAAACTGCAACGTATTTCCGCGATTTCACAGTTTTTATTCCCTTTAAATTGCTAACAGCGTCTGTTTTCGTGTAAAACATTTTTGGCAGTCTACAAGCATTTAAGATGTTTAATTTTACTTGTACAATCCTCATCGAGCAAGCACGAATGTTTTCATAATATTTTTGTGTATATATATAAATATAAAGCAAATTTGGTTCTCACTTTGTACTTTAGCTAAAATTAAAATAAGTAAACTGGTTCCTTTATTTTATTGAAAATTGTATTTAAATCTCAAGTAAAAGAAAGTAATTTTCTTTAGAGTTTCAGGCAGTTTGTTGACATGTTGAATAGTTTCATATGGACTGCTCCTGTCTTCTTTCTAGTTTTGGAAACGACGTTCCAGATTCTGTGCTGAGTTTCTTCAAAACTAGACAGAAAGCAGGAACAATCCATATGAAACTACTCAAAAAAGAAAGATTATTACGATGCTTCAAACGAAACATTCTTTATTGTGTAAAGCTACTGTTTTAAATAATATAATCGTTTAACATTACATCTTATCGAACAGTGTTAGAACCTCACTCAGGGCGATTACTCGAAACTTCGTGACATATATGTTTTATTTTAAGTAGAGTTTGAACACAATTTTTTAACTTGAATGTATTTAAAATCCTCTTTTCACTAAAGTGAGTTATCCTAACCTTCCTTTCCTTCAATGTCTCATTTTCTAGTCACCTAAAAGTTGCTATACACATGATGTTTCGCGAAACATACTTATTCAGAAATTCCTTCATAGCTAAAAGCAACACACCACTAAATCTGCCACAGAACATACTGAGTTTAATTAAATCAATAAATATTATCTAAATACCATACAGTAGGTTATCCCAATATTACAAAAAATATAAACAAGTGTTTGCTACTATTGGTTTTAGATTTAAAAAAGTGGCATTACATAAAGAAAATGAACTTTTAAATAACGTATCTGACACTAAACCAGTGAAAGTGGGCAGCACTAAGAATTATTCACAATACAATTTATCTCATCATAAACATAATTATCGTTCTCGTCTATATTTCACTACTGTTACACTTCACTATAAGTTAAAACCACTGAGGGTATAAATATTTCTTACATAGTTATTAGAATATATTAATTAATCGGTCAGATGCAATGTTTTACATATATTCCAAATAACACCTCACAGATCTGGCCAATTAGCTTATTTAGATTAAATTTAAATCAGTTTATAAAAACCCAAAGAAAGATGGTCATTCCCTAAGTGTTTATAAGCCGAGGAATTTGAAAAGGAACTATCAGTATTAATATGTAATACATATATAGTTTGTTTGTTTGTTGTTAAGCATAAAGATACGTAATAGGCTAGCTATCTGCTTTATAGTGCTATAAGCTCTGAGACTTACTGCTGAGCGAATCGGAAGCTAAATGATTATGAAATATACTAAAGCAAAATAAAATAACATGTAAACGACGAGAGAAAAATACAACTTGCATAAACTTACATACTTTTTGTTATATCAGTGCTACAATTACAGTTTCCAGCCAGTCTGTAGATATGTTGATCTATACATCTATAGCTTTACTACTACATTAACAATGAGTTAAGGCCTCTACTACTTGGCCTATGTGTGACTGTAATGTTATTAAGACTTGTGATAAAGCTTCTGTTAGTCATATTAATTCTAAGATTGCTGATAAATTTATAGCTCAGTGTCAAACGAATCATTATATAAAATTTATTTTAACTTTGTGCTGCATTAACACTGTATTCCCAATTAAGAAATCAATTCATTTAAACGTTTAGTAAAGCCTTTGAAGTTTCATTTTTCATTAAATTGTACTTTTTAAATATAATATTTGATTAATTGTGTAACCTAACCATATTAAAAGTGTTCTTTAAATGTAGTTCTATATGAATCAACTGGTTAAGTGGCTGGTATGGAATAAAGACGTCTCGCCTTAAAATTATTCAAAAAAGGTTTAGTTAATACAAAACAAAAACGATATAGTAGGCTTGACAACTTTAATGGACTGCAAATGCCTATTGAAAGAAATGGAGACGATATTTTGGCTTCTATGCAGAGGGCTTCTTCAACATAAAAGCCGAAACGTCGTCTCCTTTCCTTTCAACAGGAAGTTGCAGTCCATTAAAGTTGTCAAGCCTACTATATCTACTCTGCCTAAAGTTCCACCGAAACAAAAATGTTATATTTTCCATTTCGGTTTATAACAAAATTCATAAAATCCATTAGAGGTTTATAAAGCTTTTACGTTTATTGTAGAAAAATGTTTTTAGAAAAAAAAGGAAAGACCACCAAAGTTATTTTGCGGTAAAACTTTGAAAAAAAAAACGCGTTATGGCATGATGTGTTGCATAACAATATAAACTGCTACAAACATGAAATATAATCACATTGGTAAACAGTTTTATGATGTCGTTTATCTACAGGTGGCTCAATAGGAATGTTAAGCATCTTACAAACGAACCCGACATCACTCGTAATGCCCTCTAGACACCTACATTAAAACCGTCCAAAGAGTGCGTTGTTTTACTTAAAAAAAAAAAAGATTCAAACTAAAAAACTTAATCATGAACAAGGAATAAGTATCCATATTTAGATTATAAAAAAAACTTTATATATATATTTAGACGTAAGCCAAGTTTTATAACAACTTTTTGTATATTATAATATTAAATTTTATCAAGTTTGAAAATGTACCTCGTCTCTTTTTGTTATTCATCAGGAATATTTATTGATAAAAATCAAAAACTATGACGTTAAGTAAAATGAAGAACCTCCATCAATGATTGGCAGGCAGTTTTAAGCAAAAATATGCAATGTTTAAAGCGAAAAAACAAACAAAACACACTCAAATTTTGTGTGTTTGTAAAATGTATATAACACTATTTTGTCTTTACGAAACTTGTGTCTAGATTTGCGATAACTTATCTTGTTTGTCTAGCAACACTTGATGTCTTGGTGTTTTGAGTCCGTTATTTTACACTTTGAACACAGATTGAACAATGAAGAACAAAAAATATAAGAAATAAGACACATAGTTGACACCTTAATTTCAACTGTGCAAGGAAACCGCGCCAGTAAGAACTGAAAAAAAGAAGAGACATATTTATGTTTTATATAAGAATAGTTTAGTCCATGAAGTCATACTCACGACTGTATACGCTTAGACAGACACGAACTCTTCTAGAGCCACACCCAATACTCTCACCCATATTTAATCAAGAGCCCCATTCATTATCAGACTGACGTAAATAGCTAGCTGATAAGAATTTTGAGAAGCGTGAATTGAGAAAAATATCACATAAAATCTCAGTCTCGGATTTGCTTATACACATTTCTATACAGACTTAATTGTATGTATTTATTTCTGGTTTCGTATTGAGGAATGACTTAGTTATTTATATTTCTCAAACGTTTTTAATATATATACTAGCCGCAACACGCAAAACATTTCCTGTAGTTTCATGACCTTTGCTTGAATTTTCATTATTCTATCACTTTCACGCACGCCATTTAAGCTAAATCTCTTTATGAACGGTCCTGATGTCCCAGTTTGATTCATATTCCTTTGTTTTACAATGCTATTAATAACTAGGAATTTCGCTGTCTTGGAAATTCTAAATACCTGATCTGAACACAACCATATGATCTGTGTTATTACATATCTTGCATCGGAAAAAGTTTCAAAAGCAATCGCTTTTCGGTAGAATTGCATTATCTACCAAACACAAACACTGTCAAAGTATAGTTCTGATAATTTACGTTCCACTACGAATGTATATTCAACATCGTTTTAATATAACGTAATCAACCCTCTGTATATGCAATAGATACAATAACACAATGATGGATACGTCCAAGTGTCTTTGTCATAAGGAAGGTATATTTGGAAAATACTCCGTTCACCAGCATCAGCTTGGCAAACTTTTTAAACAACAGCACAAGAAAAAGGACAGTATTTTTTATTTGCAGAAAGGCATTTTCGGATACGCACAGATAAAAGTAGGCATCTGACGAAAATAATAAGTATGAAAGATATATGAAGACATTAAAACGTATCAAAAATAAAAAAGTTTGAAAGATAAGTCGTTCACAAGTCAATCAAAAGCTTCCCACGCAAACAGAGATAGTCAATAACCATTTAGAGATAGGAAATCGCAAAAAAGGCACAACTAGAGATTAAGATGAGTCAATATGGAGATAATAACCACATGCAGACAAACAAAAATCAAGATTTTTTGCGATGATATATTGTGAACGCTTTGCTTCATTCTTTCGCTTCACTTAATAACTTCACTATTAGTGTTGCAAATAAATTATTATGTTGCATACAGTATGTTAATATGTATAGGAGGAGGAAGTAAAAGAACAGAAGCACAGTATATACATCGGTGAAACTACATATATATATATATTGTCGCACAGAAAAATGAATGAAAATATGGGGTAACTATATACATGATAAAATCTCAGCTGTTTCAAGAAATCTGATGACATAACGAAAAGCAGAAATGCAAAATAGGCATATTGCCTGACTGTTCGTTACCAAGTGAATGATTTTAACAGTGGGGTCAACGCACTTAAAATTTTAGGGGCTCGTGTGACGGACTAAACTAGAAGTTTTAAAGATAATCCGAAATGATTTCACAAGTTAAAACTAATTTATAAAGTTACTTATTAAAATTAAAAAAGCCCGTGATTTCACTAGTTAGGTAAAAAAGTCCGTCAGATTACTTTGTGGTATTTGTATTATCTGGAACTTTTAGGTTGATTGTCCAATTAGAACCAAATTGTCCAACTACTGTATCTCGTCATCGCATTCACGCTCACTAGCTGCTTTCCCTATTGGATCTTTGAATCCTTTCAACAGAAACAAAGGTTTAGTGAAAGACAGCTTGAGCTTTTCAATAGCTTTATAAATATTTTAAGTTTAATTTAATTATGTTTGAATAACAGTTTTGATGTTGATTGTTGTACACCATCATATGCCTTTTAAATGCATATATGAGCAAATACTTTTAACAATGAAATAGTTAACATCTTAACAAAATAAATATTCATGAAATGATCTGAATTTACTATAAAACCATTAAATTCTTATTTGATTGTAGAATATAGGATCGAGTTGACGACCTTGTCATGGGTTCAAAATTAGTTTATTGACTTATTATTTGGTATTATGTATTTATCCCTTACTTATTAATATATAAACAACTATTCATAATAGTCAAATTTATAAAGGGCATGAGCTAGCTCACTGAGCATCTTGGTTAACCTCAAAAACTGCCAGATTATAATAACCTAACAAATATTTCGAATCAGCCAAGAATTTGAAGCATCACAGATACGAATGTGACTGTGAACTCTTAACAAACTATTTTGTATAGTGTTATAGATGAATGAAGTTTTTAAATTAAAAAATTGACCATCAATCTTCTTAGCCAATACTACAGAAAATGTAAGTTATAAATGTTGGCATGATATAATCCCTCGAACACTGACATCAAGCTGTCGGATATCAAACAACGAACTGTGTTACTTAAAAGAACAAATTGAGTAATATAATTCCAGACAAAGATACTTTGTATCAGCGTGTGCAATAAAAAAAACAACAACAAAAAACAATACATACCGCTACACTGCAAACTTATTATTTTCAGTATTATGAAGATTTTCTCATCATTTATCAATTATTTTCAAGATTTTTATTATTAATCATATAGGTAACGATTTGAGTAACAATGTATGGTAACGATATAAGGAGGATCAGTGCTTAGGCCTACAGCACCTTCTTTCATCACCGATGGTATTCTCTGTGACAGCATTTCCTATGGACTATTATTATACAGCGAAGTTCCCACAGTAGGAGGTTTATGTCTAATACAATATACCTAGTACTGTCCTCCTCCTCTTTATGATTTCCAAAGTCCACCAACCGTGCGAGGGCAAAGAGTTTCAAGGTCTATTTTCAGAAACCCCAAGATACAAAAGTCCATGGGGGACGCCAGCGAATGCTAAAGCAGTCTTTTTTTATCACGCCTTTCCTTGCTTTACCAATACGATTCAACACCGAAAATATCCTTTTCTCCGAAACACTAATGTTGCGTAATTCGAATACTTTTATATTCAGAAAATTTGATTAATTTGACTCGGAAAGTCTTTAATGAAATCTTCTTAGAAAGGATCTACATTTGCAAAAGGCCACACCTCAACTGCAATAGGACAGTGAGGGCTTGTATACTGTGTATCACAGGCCATAAAGATGGCCAAGGACAAGTTGATTCGAGATGTAAATTTTGCAAAATTTCTTGAAACATCCTCTGTAGTCACCACATTCTCACGGTTGACATAGTTCTGTTCATCGTGAAGACCAATAATGCCCCAAAAGTAATTACATAAATGGAGCTTGTGTAAAAAACAACAACTTTAAGTAATCATAGTGGGTCTTGTAAATAACATAAGATATTTGAAAACAACAAAGAATAAAACATCATCTGTTGACGTTTCACGTATACATTCTATCGCCAGCTGGACAGAGAGTACCATCAATTAGTCATCGTTTCTTCGCTTTACTTGTCATTAAAGCGGAACGAGATTCGCGTCCAGAAAACCAGCACTTAGTGGCCATCGCAGTTTCTCATGTGGAAAAAAATATTTATTCTTGCCTTCACATGGGAAAATAACGCTGATTATACCTCATATTCATTACAAGGAACCTTAGCTCAAGCAGCTTTGAAAGGTTTAACTTCATTATAAGTGCATGAGATAATGGTCTTTTCCTTATTAATGAGCTAGCAATTCGTTATATTACTTATCAAATTTCCTACATCGGTGTCGTGTATTTCCCAAGAGATTGAGATCATGCAGATTATCGAGCTAAATTAATTTATTAAATGTTTATTTCCACTGCTGGTAGGAAAACAATATACAGGAAAACCGATACACAGAAGTAAAGTTGCAATTAAAAAGTATTTATGTTATTATTTGTACAAATGGTTAAAAGTCTCATTAAATCTATAGTAAAACGCCTAAAACTACTATTCAGTGACAGAATGTATATCAAGAGGAAATTTAAAGCCTACCAACTATAGGGTGTTTAAAACCATTATTCCTCACTTTGCTTAACAGAAACTGGAACTTACTAAAAGACATTTCTGCTAATGTAAATAAACGAACAACCTACACCACCAGAATTTTTGTTTATTAAATTGTATATTTTCAATAGGTTCTGTCGAAACTGTAATAACGAAATATTGAGCCAATAAACATACACTCTGGAGATATAGTTATTATTTTATTTACATTAATATAATTAATAAAATTGTTGGAAACCATTTATGGAGATATTAATTCAACAATTGCAGTAAACGTGTAAAACTAAACATATAAAATAGTTTTACCACTCTGATGCTGGCGAATCTGTGAAGTTAGTTTAGTTGTGTCACTAAACACGTGATTGTTAATGTTTTCCTTATTCTTAAACAAAAGTTCACTCTTTATGTAATAATCGACACATTTTCTTGTTATGGTCATAATAATTTATTAGTCGGTTAAAAAGATATAACAAATAAGCATAATTTCAAGAGCAGCTTAAGCTCTTGCAACATAAACATAAACAAAACTTAATCCTCACGTGAACTCGGCTGCTAAGTAAAACAGTTATAATCAAGTTATATATTTTTCAAAACCTGAAGAAAAAATTAAAGATTTTGTTTCCATTACTTTATCTTCAAAATTATCTATGATTCCAAAAACAATATGATAGAGGATCAGTGAAAACCCAGTGACTTTAAAATCAAAGACGTCTTCCTTGCTACCTAAATTTCTATATGATTTCTATTTGCTCCTCCTCGGTGGACTTTATTTAGTAAAACATATTAATAACACTAAAGCAACAGTGTGGAGCTGAGAGTAGAGTGAAATACTCCTTTGATGAAAACACATTTTGTTTCTACTATCTGCCGAGTTTCCTTTAGTTTCATTCTCAAAAATAGATTTCCAAGACAGGACTTGCTTGACACCGCGATTGCTCTCTTTTTTTACAACGCTAGACCGGTTTCGGGGAAGCCCGCGCTTCATCAGTAAATCGACATACAATACTTGGCCTCTTGTAACTGTGATCTGTAACTAATGTGTAAGTAACTTAGTTTTATGCATGGTGTTTTAGTTATATTTTACTCACCACAGTGAATTTATATTAATATTAATATGTATATTTTGTGACTGATTTACTATTATATATCTATTTTAATATCGATGTTTTTTGGGTTAAATTTATATTTAGAAATGTACAATAACTTATAATGTTAAATCTGTATGGCGAAATTCCCACCTATTCACCAAAGTTGTAGAAGATTCTCGAGTGTAAGAATAAACAATACATGTGTGTACGGAAACACTAGCGTATCATCAGCGTTGTTGCGTAAGCTGAAATTTCGAGAAACTCTCGCCTATAAATATAGCCAAAAGACAATATATAGTATTGGTGTGCTACAGTTGGTATAGTATAAACCTCGGAACTATAATTGTGATTAACGATTATTCATCGGGAAACTTCAGGTATTTGACCAGGAACATTTATAAATTTTGAATATTACAAACCATTTAACTTAAGTGGATTCACATCGGACATTAGTACTTTTACAAAGACATTATATAATTTCAGCGGTAGAAGAAACTCGATCTGTAATTGGCGTGTGATCAGCGAGAACCACAGAGCTAGCTAGGTCCCTGTTAAGTGAATTGTATCTACGTCAACTCGAAATTAACTCGCTCATCGTGAACCCTCGATAAGACATCAAGAAAGTTCCAGACCTGAAAGAAGACTCGATATTGTTCGTACGTTTGTAAATCTTTTATACATAGATCATTATTTGTAATAACTATTATTGTAAATTGTATTATTGTTTGTATATTAAAATATATTTGTATTAAAAAAAGAAACTGTGTGTATCAGTCTTGTTGGCAAATATCATAAGTTGGATACATATCTGCATTTATTTAATCTTTAAATCTAAATTACAATTTAACTCAGTTTTGAGCTATTTGAATTGTAATATGTAACAGTTTGAAAGATGTGCAGCAAGTGACAAATTGAATGATAGATTGGGTTTCACGTTTCTTTCTCTCTGAAAAAAAAACATTTGGTGATGACAGAAAACTACGTGATATTCAACACCTTGTCCAATGAAGAATTTAGACAAATAGATTTTCAGCATTAGCTATAGGTTGTACAAATGCCCATAACAAAATGTCTTGAAACGCTCTACACATAGTATGGCTACAATGGGTTAATTTCTAATGAATCAAAAGCTGTAATTTCCTGAAATGAAATTGATTGCTCAAGGAATAAAGTTTTTTGAAAATATTTATGATATTATACAAAATCACTGAGTTGTAGTACAAATATTATAAATTTATAAATATTGCAGGCACTAGATAGCAGCACAAACAAGGAAACGTAAAATCCGATGAATGTTTTTTTGGAACTGTTTACCTATCGAGCTGCAAGTACTTTCCTGAATTGTCTATACTCTCTCGTGGCAACATCTCACTCATTACGAAGGTATATATTAATTTTTTAGAATAAAACCCTTTTCATAAAGCAAATAACGAATAAATAATATCTATTATAATAAGTACACTTCGTAAATATTAATTACGGTTCATACTTTATGTCAGGATGGCCGAGCGGTCCAAGGCGCTGCGTTCAGGTCGCAGTCCGGTATTCCGGGCGTGGGTTCGAATCCCACTTCTGACAAATATTGTTTTT
>NW_013665835.1:94565-104811 GCF_000517525.1 Limulus polyphemus | reverse complement strand
CAACGTTTAAAGTTAAAAGATAAATTTCTCTATAATTACGGAGGGTAGAGGAGTTTCACTCCAGCTTCCTTTTATTCATGGGACTCAGCACCCAGAATTTCATGGTAAGCACCCCAAGGCTCTTTTTGCGTAGACTTGTTTTCTATTAGCTCCTTTGCTTCATGTTAATTTTCTTGAAATTACGATTTCCTGTAAATCCACGAAAAATAGAGCAGAATACAAGATGGATTTATAACGAAAGAAGTATCGTTTAATATAACACAAAATATGAAGTTTTATAAACAAGTAAAATCGAAGTTGTGAGATTTATCATCATTTATAATCGGAAAAGAACATTTAATACTTGACAAACCATAATAAAAGTGTTTGGTGGCATCTTAATTATTCAGTAAAACAAATAAATAACATAATGCAGAATTTAATGTTTTCGATATTATGAAGGTTTAAAATTGTCGAGAACGGATCACTGTCGAATATCAAATAAAAATTATTCTTAACTGATTTTTTTATTTGTTGGGTAACTTTGCACCTAACAACCAATCAAACCGAAGTATGTACTTGTAGGTTTACTGCGTCATCTTTCTTGATCTTGAACATTCCGAATAAAATATATTACGAATAGAAATAACGAAATGACCACAATGAGCAGAAAATTTACTACTCAATTCGAAGGGTTAAAAAATCAAGCTAATCGAAAGATTAAGATCTATATTCCGCTAGTAAGTTCCGACATGTTTCAGTTAAAAAGAACTTAAGTGAACTGTTTAGATTAGAATTAAAATTATTTACAAACTATATGCACTAATGACAGTGACCTGTTTAACAAACTGGGAAGAAATATTTAATGATATAAATCAGCATACAAGAAAACAGAAAACTATAATGAGATCGTATCAAATTATTAGTTAGACAATGACGCAATTAACGATATTTTACTTCATTTTTACATTAACTTAAGATTCTAATAAAGTTAGCAGACAGGTACAGTTATTGTTTGGATCAATGTAGACGTTTGACTACTTCAGTGAAACGTTATGTGTTATCTTTCTGTGTGTGTTTTATTTTCCTTATAAAATACATTTAATAAATGCTGTTTAATTTACCTGATTAGCTGGATATGGAGCTGTAAGTAAATATGAACACTGATATTCATGCAGTTACGATTAAAAGCCTGATAATCCTGGTATTTTTTTTATTTCGCGCAGAGTATTTACTCGAGGGCTATCTACGCTAACCGTCCCTAATGTAACAGTGATAGACAAGAGGGAAAGTAACTAATCAACACCATCCATCGCCAAGTTATGTTTCATTTTGCTCAGCATTAGAAACGTAAGGTCTTAATACTAAAGCCAACTGTTCTATCTGTGCAAACATCACTTAAATATGTATTATTGTTTAAATTAGAGATACATAATAAATTATGGTTAATTTTGGAAAGCAAACCCTGACCTTTCGTTACCATTTTAAATAAAATATTACAGTATATTCAGATAACGCAACCCTGTTTGGATATGAAGTAGTACCACACAAACCATCGCCTGGTGGTTAAGCTATTACATTTACTTACTTACTACACTAAAAACATGTCCTTATTTTTCATGGTGGACGGAGCAAAGAAAGCTCATTCTTTAGCCTTGCGCTAAAAATCAACAACAGCCAAACAAACGTTTCAGGTAAATACATTATTTTGATGTAATTGCTTTAGTTTTCAAGAACAATTCATGTTATTACATTAAAGGCACAATGTATCATCTACGCTGAACTGTTTGTATATATCCCTGAATTTCATTTACATTGAGTTTCTAGAATTAATTTTAAGTAAAGTTTGCTGTGTACAAAAATAAAATAATAATCCTCCTGACTTAATTTACTCATCAACAGTCACTAGTATTAGGTCTATTGTATTTTTAATACTCTATTGCTACAGTTTTCAGAGCGTTTGTACTGATAGCACACGTAAGGTATTCAATAATCAGTGTGAAAACTAGTATAACTCAACATTCATCATTTCCATTCTCTTCCAAATAACTACTAAACTCCTGTGTTACAAAGGAAAGCTAGTATTGCTCTAGCATTTCATTTTATCCAATATTCCCCAAGTGCTACCAAACGCACGAACTACAAAAGAAAAGATGGTATAGCCATCCCCTCATCATTTCTAATCTTCCCCAAATGCTACCAAATGTACGAATTACAAAATGAAGCGGCCTGACATGGCCTGGTTGTTTTGGCACTTGACTCTTCTGATTCTTGAAAATCCTTGAGAGACTAGATATATAGAACTCAGTGTTAAAAAATGAATAGGCCTAATGTTAACGTTGATGACAAGATAAACTGATTGTAATCATGCCTTGCCAGCTTGGAAAAAGGTGCTCACATCATAACAATTCTAAAGAATGTTTCTGTAGAAAACTGAACTGTAATTTATGAAAAAGAATACAGCTACATTGATTGCTAACGATTTTAATAACTAGTTAAGACGAATAGCATTTATACACATATCAAGTTCTTGCTTAAAATATTCAGTAATCACAGGTTAATCTATATTTATCTACTCTATCTTCCAGCAAAGAGATTTTTCAGTGAACCCTTTATGGAGGATAAGCATGAATTATTTGTTTGTTTGTCTGGAATTAAGCACAAAGTTACACAATGGGCTATCTGTGCTCTGCCTACCACAAGTATCGAAATCCGGTTTCTAGCGTTGTAATTCCGCAAACATACCGCTGTGTGACTAGGGGACTCATGAAAACGAACCCTTCCCTTCTAATTCCAAGATAATCGGATAAATTAAGTACGGCTGAATAAGGCATATCCACGAGTTTTTAATACATAGTTTATCAAGACGTTCTGCATTTTCTATTTTTTTTATTTTATTTTTGCAAGAAATAGTAATAAAATAACATTACGGATACCGATTAAACAATACTTTAGATTCTTTAATTATTTGAGAGAAAATAATTATAAAGTTGTTACAATCGATATTTCGTTATAGTTACTTCGTATTAAACTGTAACCCAAACAACAAGGTGAATATAATAGTTTTACTCTAAATCCTCAAGCTTATGTTGAAATCAACTGGAGTGATGTAAAAGTTATCAAAAGTAATGTTCAGAATTGATCAAGCATTTACATTGCTCCCCAGTTTCAAGATAAGGAAAATAATCAAAACTAAAACAATGTGATTTTCGACAATCTTGGTAAATTAAGAAGGAAGGTAATAATTAATAATGATAAATATCCCATTGAAGATTACAATGTTTCGTTCAAATATGAAGAATTAGAATATTTCAAATGTTACTTAAGTTTGTTAGTAGCTCCATTAAATAACATCAATATGGAAAATGGATATTTAGTAAGCTCTACCAATTATACTAGATTGAATCAAATAATTTGTTTCGACGTTTTGAACCACGAATCCTATAATTATGTGACGAATTTGAAGACTTAATTTTTTTGGCAACTCAGACAAACTCTAGCAACACAATATAAATTTTATTTCTTATTAGTAGAAAAGATAATTAAAGCTATGAAACTATGAGAACTCTTTTTCTAATAATAAATGAATTACTGGTTTCCATATGGTAATCTATATGAAGAAACATCCGAGGGCCCTGGATTGACCAGGAAACGGTTTTAAACTTGATTTTTGGTTGGTTGTTTATCAGAGCAGAGCCACATGGGGTTATCTGCTGTGTCCACTGCGGGGAACTGAACGACGGATTTTAGCATTGTAAGTCCATAGACTTACCACTGTCCCATCGAGGGACAGTTTTGTTAACTGATGACGGTAATTATGATGTTGAAAATAAACAATTAAAAATGTTAAAGATGCAACTGATAATAATTATGTTACTAATTTATAGCTAATGGAAAGATATATTTTTAGTAAAATCAATATAATTTTATGACTTATTGCCTCTTCTTTTAATTTTATCTTCTAATATTTGTTTCTCTATTTCGAATGATTATATTTTTTCTGGATATTTAGTTATTTTTTCTCTTAATTTTTCAATCTTAATATTTAATTCACTTTTCTTACCACCCAAAGTTTTATTTACTATTTCTCTTTTTTCAATTACATCAGGTTTATTAATAAACTTGGATGATAATATGAATTTTTGTTTGTATAGAAACCAAACATCTAATCCTTCATTTAAATCAACCCTACACTTTGGTTCTTTAATGCCGTTGATTCCAACTGGAGTTCGAATTGGGATATAGTAATGTTATAAATTACATTTTTATTGCTTTCAATTCTTCTACTAAAGGTATAGCTTGAGATTCTAATTTTTTGAATTACTGGATCCTGTGATTGGTTCTTCATATCTTACTTTACCTAAAGCTTTTGCTTCATTCTTATTTCTTTGTTTAGTTGGATAACAGTTTTAAAGAAATTAGGTATTTTTTATATTCTTTACTGATTATTTATTTATGTTGAACTTATTCTTAAACGTATCTAACTTATAGTTAAATAAATGATAGAGATTAAAGATTACACAGAACTAGAAAAATTTGAATATCCTAATCAAAAACCTTTACTACCTAAACATCCATTTTATACTTTTAATTGTTGTGGAAAAACAAATGTATTGTTAAACCTAATCTATGATCATGTAAACTATGATAATTTATTCTTATGTACAAAAGACATAGACGAACCTAAGTATATAAAAGTATATAAAAGAACAGTTTACAGTGTTTGATGATATAGGTGATAATGATATACGTTTGTGAAACTTAAACTATAATAAATTATATAATCTATAGTTATGAGTAAAAAATACAAAAGAGCCTAAATTTGAAAAGTTACAAGAAATCTTTTAAATCTTAAAAGATAACATACGATCTATCAGAAATCAACATAAGAAAAAGAAATTTATAGAGTTATATAAAAAAATTAAGAAATAAATATTGTTTCCTAATAACTTAGAATATATGATCAATGTCAATAGCTTAGATTCAATGAACAAGTATCTTGTTGTTTTTGAATATTATATAACTGAAAAGAAACAAGATAAAATAGTTGTCTTTTATCAAAATAAGAACGAAAATGCATCAATAATTATCATTTCACAGTCTTACTATTCAACTCCAATTGATATCAGAAAGAACTGTATTTTTTTTTTAATCTTTTTTCAAACTTCAAGATAGAGATATTAAAGAGATTATTCAAGAAATCGGTGGACCTAAGAGTGTTAAAGAATTTAAACAAATATATAAATAAACTGTTAAAGAATAATGTGATTATTTAGTATTTGATCTTCAATCTGTTGAAATGAGATATAGAAGGAATTTTACGCTCATTATAAATGAGATAAGAGTATTTGGAGAATAATAAATGTGTATAATGGAGAAGTTATAAATTCTATTCTGATGTTGATATCGTTATGATATACTTAAAATTTTTATTCAGTGCTTCTGGTTTAGCAAAGATTGCTATGTTTCCTTAGAAGCATTAATTCTAGGAGACAATGTCATTGAAATGATTGATAAGTATCTACTAGAAAAAAAAATATAAAAGGTCATATAACTTTTACAAAGAAATGTTATCTTAAAAAAGAGCCCCCCTCCCCAGTTACACAGCGGTATGTCTGCGGACTTACAACGCTAGAAACCAGATTTCGATACCCGTGGGGGCAGAGCACAGATAGCCCATTATGCAGCTTTGAGCTTAACATCAAAGAAATAAAGAAACTTAAAGAAGAATGTCTCCTAGTGGGAGAGCTGTAAATCTAAGGACTTACAACGCTAAAAATCCATGATTCGATTCCCCACGGTGGGCACAGAAGATAACCCTATGTAACCTATTCCAAACAAACAAATAAAACTTAAAGAAGATAGATTTCATACAAAAATTAGAATACTTACAGAGAGAAAAGTACATTAACCATGCAAAGCTAAATGGATATAAATGAGTAAAACAAAACAAAAAGGAGGTGATCTTGTTGATCGGAACTAAGACAAATTTAATCTTCCCCCGAAATGCATCTACCCAGATTTAATTACAGTGAGCCTTCTGCCAAACTTCAAAAGCGACTAGTTAGGAGTAATCCTGGTATTAAGATAGCGAATAAATCATACAAGAAACATAATATTGCTTATAGTAAATCAAAGGCTACAGCTGATAGACATATTGTAGATCAAGAATTGATAGAATATATTCAAGATCTAGCTTCTGATGAAAAAATTGATAGAGGAATTATATATATCAGTTATTAAAGCTAAGAAAACATTGGGCCTTGATATTTCATCCATTATGAACTGTTTAAAGTGTAAAACAAGAACTGAAACAGACAATATTCAATAAATTTCCCCAAAGTTTGTGATACAAAAATTCTCAATTATAAAAAAAAATTGAAATAAATAAATTCTGATCCAGAGAGAGGTTTTAGCGGTATACAAGAATTAAAAAGAAAAATCCAGTTACCTCATAAAGTAATAACAGAATTTTAACACCAGTAAGATGAATATACAAAACACAAGCCAATTAGACGTAGAGTTTCGTAGCACATATTGGCGATCAATGGAAAGTAGATTTAATTGATATGAATCAGTTTAAATTTTACAACAATAACAGAAACTATATTTTAACAATGGATATTTTAATAAATATGCTTGAGCAATAAAAATTAAAACGGAAGAAGAAATAACAAAGGCATTTTTAAGAAGGAATCACACACAATTCTAATTTCCAACGGAAGAGAATTCATTAATATACAAGCTCAAAAATTGTTTAATGATCAGAATGTACACTAGTTTACAACGGAGTGTAAAGTTAAAGCTTAGATTTTCAAAAGCTTTGATAGATCTTTGAAAATGAAAATGAGGAAATATTTTAATGCTTATAATACAAGAAAATGGGTCCATGCTTTAGGAAAATTAATAAAAAATAATAATAATTCATATCATATATCATTTAAGATGACTCCAGTTGAAGTAAGTACAGTATTGGCCAAAATGTTTGCATATTCTTCTATATTGATGTTAGTGTCTACATACATGGAGTAGTTATTGATTAAATGCTCGAGTAGTAACAGAGAAGGTGGAGTATGATTGAACAACATAAAAAACGTGTGATAAATATTAAAAATTAAGATCAAAAATGTTTTATGAATTGCATATCAGTATATCAGTATACTTGTATCTGGTAGATGGGAAAAATCATCCAGGACAAGTTATTAATTATAACTAAAAATAAACAGGAACGGCATGTTAATATTTTATATATATAATATAAAACTATTGCACGTTATTGTCTTATCAAAGATTTATCTCGATTAATTAAAAGTCAAATAACAAAGCAAAAATAAAAAATATATCCATGTGATAGACGTCTGCACTATTTTCATTCAGAAGCCAGCTTGAAGAAACACGAAGAAAACTGTAAGACAAAGAAAGCTGTAAAGACTGAAATGCTCTTAAAGAATTCAGTTATAAGTTTAAGAATGTTAATAATTCACTAAAGTTTCTTTTGTTATAAATGCTGATTTTGAATACTTAACAAGAAATATTAATACCTGTAATCCAAATCCCTCTGAAAATTATAGAAATGCTTATCAAAAACATGAACCTATACGTTTTTGTTATTACTGGTATATCAAGTATGTTCAGAGACATAAAGATTTTATGGTTTATAGTAGACCAAATGTACAAACTGGATTCATGAAAATAATTAAAGGAGATGTTGAAGAAATAGAAAAGTTATATAATATTGATAATAAAATGGACCATTTAACTGAAGAAAAGGAAAAAAATTAAGTAATTATATTTATTCATATCTCCAATAATGTAATCATAACCAAATTCATTTATAAGAAAGATGAAGATAAACCAATAGGTGTTGAAAAGAAAGCTCAGAACCATGATAATTTAAATTGGTAAAATGAAAGACGAAAACAATGACTGAATTTGCAGGACATAGTTAGGTTTGAATTTCGCGCAAAGCTACACGAGTGCTAACTATTCCTAATTTAATAGTGATAGACTAGAGGGAAGGCAGCTAGTCAACACCATCCACCGTCAACTCTTGGGCTACTCTTTTATCAATGAATAGCGGGAATGACCATCACGTTATAATGCCCCCACGGCTGAAAGGGCGAGCATGTTTGGCGAAAAGGATTCGAACCCGCAACCCATAGATTGCGAGTCGAGCGCACTAACTACCAGGCCATGACAGGTCCCGTAGGACTCATGTCTAAAATATGGAATTGAAAATACAGTAAGATAAAATTGTGTTATTAGAAATACAATTACATTCGATAAATATAAAAAATGTCTATTTGATCAAAAAGAAATAAATAAAACTATGAATGTAATAAAAAATAAAAGCATGAAATATATTCTGTTCAAGTTAATAAGGAAGCAGTAAGCTTGAATAAGGATGAAAAGTATGTATTACCAGATGGCATTAATATTTTACCTTGTGGTCATTTTTCTCATATATAAATGGCAGATATAAAAACGTTAATGCTATTGGAACATTTCAATATATCGAAACTTGTAAATTGAGTGAAATAAACTCAAGAGATAAATTCTCTGTTTATGAAATAAGAAATAATTAACTCGGTTTGGCAATAGAATTGTAGCTATACTAATTTATAAAAACTGGAGTGAATTGCAAATATTCTAATCTGAACAATTTAATAAAGTACTAACTGAGAAATATATAAAGACATTGGATAATATAAAATATATTATCCTTGTTTATCAGGGAATGAGAAATTGCGAAAATGATCAGAAAGCTCGTACCACTGGATTTGAAATGTAATATTAAGCTGCACGAGCATTATGTAATAATTTGTGGGTATTTTTGAATTGTGTATTAAAGTATCTGACTGATTCCTTATATTTTTTTAAACAATTTTCATTTTTAAATTATTGTGCATCCAGCTGGCGCAGAAAACCCATACCCTTAATGAGGGGAAAAACTGAGAATGCTGGGGAGCAGGGTAATGAAAATCATGTTTTATATAAGTTTACTAGTATCTGTTCTGTTTTTTTATATTTTTTTTTTTGTAAAAAAATATGGGTAATTCTAACTTTGAGAATGGAAGATAATAAAATATTTCACTCAGCTTTACTACTGGAAGCATATTTGTGTTAACAACTGATAACACTTGACAGCTTTGACTTTATTTATATTTATTGAAATATTAAGACATATGCTTAACAACTTGCATGGTTGTTAGCACGAAAGGGCGGATAGTGGTTTTTTAAAATATTAAAATAAAATATTTCATGTTATTTACAAAATCCAGTCAGATTATATAAAATCCGTTTACACAAGCTCCATTTATGTAATTACTTTTTTGACATGAATGATTCCTTGATATAATTTTTTTTTCATATGAGAAACTGCGATAGCCACTAGGTTTCAGTTTTCTGGGCGTGGGTCTGAATCTCGCTCCGCCTTAACAACAGGGAAAATAACGCTGATTATACGTCATATTCATTACAAGAAACCTTAGCTCAAGCAGTTTTGAAAGGTTTAACTTCATTATAAGTGCATGAGATAATGGTCTTTTCCTTATTAATGAGCTAGCAATTCGTTATATTACTTATCAAATTTCCTACATCGGTGTCGTGTATTTCCCAAGAGATTGAGATCATGCAGATTATCGAGCTAAATTAATTTATGAAATGTTTATTTCCACTGCTGGTAGGAAAACAATATACAGGAAAACCGATACATAGAAGTAAAGTTGCAGTTAAAAAGTATTTGTGTTATTATTTGTACAAATGGTTAAAAGTCTCATTAAATCTAAAGTAAAACGCCTAAAACTACTATTCAGAATATATATCAAGTGAAAATTTAAATGACTGCCAACTATATAGTGTTGAAAACCATTTAGACTGGTGTTATATATTTATTGCAATAAACATATAAGTTAAATATTTAAACTTGTTTTACCTTTCTGATGCCGTGAAGAAAGATATCAGTGTAGTTTGAATGCTAAACATTTTTGTTTTGGTCATAATAATGTATTGGTAGAATAACCATATTTTCAAAAACAGTTTATAGTCTAACGGGTAATGTTTTCCTACAGCAAAGCCACATCGGGGGACCTCATGAGAAAAGCACGGACAAAACTCACACACACACAAACTCAACTGCTTAGCAAAATATATATACGATGAAGTTATAATTTTGTCAGTTTTTGAATAAAAACTTAAAACCACATTTCCATCACTTTATCTTCAAACTTTACTTGTGATCCTACAAACAGTATAATATAGTTTCAGT
>NW_013665835.1:76263-93688 GCF_000517525.1 Limulus polyphemus | reverse complement strand
CATGCGTAAGTTTTTTTTAACCAGGAAAAAAATCAAAATTACGACGATAGCAAAAAAAAAAAAAACACAAAAAATGTTTGAAAATAAACAACGTTCAAAGTTAAAAGATAAATTTCTCTATAATCACGGAGGCTAGAGGAGTTTCACTCCAGCTTCCTTTTTTTCATGGGGCTCAGCACCAAGAATTTCATGGTAAGCACCCCAAGGCTCTTTTTGTGTAGACTTGTTTTCTGTTAGCTCCTCTGCTTCGTGTTAATTTTCTTGAAATTACCCCTACTGAGGCAGCCAATAACCATATGCATCCATTGTGCAGGGATAACTACTTCTGGAGGTTTGGGGGCTTATCCCCCATGTAATGGAATTGAGACAAAACTCCTAATTCTCCATGATTATGGAATAATCTTTTTATTTCATAACTATGGAAAGTTGTTAATTTCTTATATTTTTATATTTTTCTTTTTGCTATTGTAATTTAGGTTGAAACATTTTCGTGGTTAAGAAACCTTTGGAAGCGATTATTGTGCGTAAAAAGCAAAATGATCTTGCTATGACATTATCAGAATTTTAAATATAGTACGTTTTAGTAGGATTATAAGACACCATATTGCAGTCACGTCATTATTTCATAAAGTTAATTCCGTATAAAATACAAAACCAATATTTGTCAGAAGTGGGATTCGAACCCACGCCCGGAATACCGGACTGCGACCTGAACGCAGCGCCTTGGACCGCTCGGCCATCCTGACATATTTCCTGTTTTATTTAACAACTGATAAGTCGGTATGAAAGTGTATACAAGATTCGAAAAAGTATTAGCTAGAAAGGGAGATACATTCAAAATCATCGGCGTTTTACGTTTACTGGTTTGTGCTGTTATCTTGTGCCTGTTTGGCATAATATCGTAAATCTTTTCAAAAAGCTATAATCCTTGAGCAATAGATTTTGCAGAAGGAAATTCTAGCTTTTGTTTCATTAGAAGCTTAGCCAGTGTAACATGCTATGTGTATGGTGTTTGAAACAATATTTCTATGGGTATTTGTACAACCTGTAGCATTAAAGATGCGAATTTAGTTTATTAAATTCTTCAGAGGACAAGATCAAATTATGTTTTTTTCAGCGAAAAAGAAATGTGAAGCCCAGTCTATCGTTCGATTTGCCATTTGCTGCACGTCCTTCAAATATCTATATGAATATTAATAAAGACTCACTGTCGTGAGTAAAAAATAACTGAAACACCATACACAAAGCTTAGTTACTTACATATTAGTTACAGACCACCACTATAACAGGCTAAGCGTTGTATTGTCAATCTACTAATAGAGCGTGGAAATCGATCTAACACAGTGACAAGAGAGGAACCGAATTTTAGACTAAGTTTGAAGTTATGCTAATGAGAGAAAACGCTTACCTTAGTGTAACATATTGCTCCTTACATGAAAAAAATTCCGACTGACAGTAGAAAATTGTGTCTTCATCAAAGGAGTATTTCATTATACTCTCAGCTCTACAGTTGCTGTTTTACTGTTATTAGTATATTGTATTAAATGAAGTCCATCGAGGAGGAGCAACTAAAAGCTATCTAGAAATTCGGGAAGCAAATAATAATTTTTTCATTTTAAGGTCACTAGTTTATCACTGAACCTATATTATACTGTTTGTAGGATCACAAGTAAAGTCTGAAGATAAAGTGATGGAAATGTGGTTTTAGTTTTTATTCAAAACCTGACGAAATTATAACTTCATCGTATATATATTTTGCTAAGCAGTTGAGTTTGTGTGTGTGAGTTTTGTCCGTTTAAATATATAGCCATTAATTACACGTTGAGACACTATGGTGATCTCATCATTATTGTGGAGCCACTTCATGGATGTCATCGTCTCTGATGACTATAGCCCCCTCCTCCTCTGAGGCGACCAATCAGAGCGCGAGCTCAGAGTGGGTAGAAAACTACTTCCAGACTACTCTTTCGTAGGTTTGTTTATTTTCTGCCAATAATCTATCTTATTAGGAATGTTCAAGCTCTAGAACGATAATTCAGTAAACCTAAGGGTACACACTTCGGAAATTAAGACTAAAATAAATTCAGTTACTAATTTAATTTAACTTAATTATCATTTGACATTTGAAAGTTATCCGTTCTTAGCAACTTTAAATCTACACAATATCGAAAACATTAAATTCTGCATCACTTTAATTTATTTGTTATATATATTTTTTTCGTGAATTCTTAAGATGCCAATACAAATGATAAGAAATCACACTTCGATTTTACTTGTTCTAAACCTACGTAATTTTTTATATTAAACGATATTTCTTTTGTTATAAATCCATCTTATATTCTGCTCTATTTTTCATGGATTTACAGGAAATCGTAATTTTAAGAAAATCGACATGAAGTAGAAGAGCCGAATAAAGATAATAAAATGAGGACATTCGGCAATTTTTTTATTACTTAACAATATACAAAAATTGAAGGCTATTAAATCGTGCTAATCGAATGATTCTGAGTTTAAACATTGATATCTGTATTCCACTAATAGATTCGAACGCCTTTGAGTTACAAAAAAAAACAACTTAAACGAAGTGTTTAAACTAGAATGAAAAGAATTAAAGAATTACACGCATTAGTAAAGATGACCCTTTTTAGCAAACTGAGTAGAAATAATTAATTAATGATATTTTGATATCATGATGCTCAGGATTAGAATGGTTAGGTCTTAATACCACAGCCTACTGTTTTATCTCTTCAAACATCAATTTAAAGTATGGTTAATTCTGGAAAGTAAACTCTAACCTTTTGTTTACATTTTAAATAAAATATTACAGTGTGTTCAGTTAAGACAGCCTGGTTTTCATATAAAGTAACATCACAAAAACGTTTCAAGTAAATATTTTTTCTCGACACATTTTCCTTAGTTATTTTTTTAAGAATAAATAATGTTATAGATATAAAACGTTCAAGGTATCATTCTACGCTGGACCGTTTGTATGTATCTCTGATACCGATTTTCTAAATTGAATTTTGGGTAAAGGTCGCTATGAATAAAAATACTAGGATATTTCTAATGAATATTGAAGTAATAATATGGACTATAATTTATGAAAAAAAAGTTTAGAAAATTTCTTTTAGAATATAGCTACATTTATTACTAGTGGTTTTATTATCTAGCAAAAAACAAGTAACATTTACACACATATCAAACTCTTGCTGTGTTCACTAACCACAGGGACTAACTAACTTGTATTATTAACTTTGCTTGTAACTTTCACATTATCCGTAGTTATCCTCTAGTCTTCAGTTAAGCCTAGATGGTGGATAATCATGAAAATTAACCCTTTAATTCTAAGATCTATAAGCGAATGAGTATCATCTGTGAGTTGTATGCAGTGTGTTCTCCGTGAATATGGTTGCTTTGTAAGGTCTGTAAAACTGAACATCATTCTTAGTGTAAAGATTATCATTACTGAAACTGAAAGTTGCGTAACTTACAGAATAATACAACATCACATACAATGTGATGATGAATATAGATCCGGAGATAGTCAACAGAAGAAACTAGATTATGAAAGATTGTAATGGACAAGAGTACATTCTGATTGCTTTTGATGTATTGTAGATAAGACGGCTCTAGATGTTTAAGGATATCGAGATTATTCTTACTTCAGAAGCCAAGGATAACATTTTAGGCCACTACCCACATACGGTTCATGTATGAATTTAAAAAAATCTTTAAATGCTTCATCTAAGTTTTATCCTCCATAGGATATTTGAGACCACCTAGAGAAGCTAATTGGAAAGGTTAAACCAAAGTTTACAGTTGGCATCTTCTGGTAGAACTTGTTGAAATAATACTGGACGCAAATTACACAGCACACCTTTTCTAGCATTACTTAGATGTCTCAGAGTAGTAGCCTTTATTTAGTCCATACTAAGACAATTATCACTAGAAGTTCTTTTTCCCACTGTGTTTGAATACTTTTGGCAAGGTAATGTATACGTATACACAAGTAGTATGTTTTTGTTGTTCTGGCAATTTTATTTTTTTAAGTTTTTAGTTTTTAAGTTTTTAGCTTTATTTTATACGATGATATTTCTTATTTGGAAATGTGTAGACATCGACTGTGCCCACGATTATCCCTAAATTATCCAACTTCTAACGTCTTAGCCACGAGTAGCTGACTTTCTGTTTTCTTTTCTTTTCTATCATTCTGTTGTATTTAATAATATTGTTTAACCCATATCATTCTCATATCAATCAACCAGTTCAGATTAAATTCAAAAATCAAATATATACGTTTTAACCAATCATAGAGTATTAACAATTTCTACCTTCAATACTTTGCCATTAGTTTTTTCGTTTTAAACACGAAATTGCGATGATCATTAACTTCTATAGATTTGTTTTACAACATGTACAACAAAATACATTGTACAACCTTTTAATATCTAATGTTGAATTATTGGTAGAGTGTTAAACAGTAGTTTTTCTTTTGGCCCCTCTCAACATTTAAATGGAATAAATTTCTATGTAGACATATGTTTTTGATGATGTCATATATCTTCTGATACTTCAGAACAAAATTATTCATGCTTTTTGTTTTATTACAGAGCATGAACAATTGCAATTCCCGTATCGTTTGTACCTTTCATTAATAACTTATTTTATTCTTCCTTTAGTGTTTGTTATTTTTTCTATTTGTTGAGGGATAGGGGACGTCCAGGACCTGTGGAAGAGTAATGGATTTCGATCCAGTGCGATACTAAAAATTATTCTCAGCACTTTTGAGGGTGCTTACTATGAGTGATATTCAATTCCTTAACGTAGATGGTAGGTGCTACTGACTAGCTGCCTTCCCACTGGTCAGTAGTTCAAAATTAGTACGCACTTATAACAGTTATTCGTTAAGTTGGTAGAAAAAAAAAGCTTATCATTTTGTTATGCATTTTAATCTGTTACATTCTATATTTCTAATTAGTAGAATTTCGTTTTAGGAGTTTTAACGAAGTTTAAGTACTACTTACAATAATGAATATATTTGAGAGAATAAATAAAGTGCAACATTGAGGAGTGCTTGTAGAACATTTGTTTTTTGACTTTGTCTCTTAATAAAAGTGTTTTGCATGAAATAATTATCTGCTTTGTAGTTATAGAGTGTAGTTATATTAGAGTGCTGCTATAGGTTCACATTATGTACAATCAAAACCACTATCACTATGAAAATCGATTATGTCGCCATCTATTATCCTCATTGTTAAACCTATTTGAAATTTTAGGCGGAAATAAATAGTGCAACCAATTTGTTTTATACATCCTATTTTAATATTAAAAATATTTATGTTTGTTTGTTAGTTTTTATTAAGCTATATGGGCTGTGCCAACTGCTGGTATCGAAATCACATCTTTAAACATTGTAAGGCCCGAAAATTTTAACCACCTTATTTTCATATAAATCACTTGCATGGTTTATGAAACTACATTATGATTGATAGTAACACTCTAGATACATTTATTTGTTTATTTATTATTTTTCGAGATTTATAATGTTTCAACCATAGTTTCGGTTGTTGTTTTTTTCTCGAGATGTATAATGTTTGAGCCATCGTCTCATTTTTTCTTTTTTTCGAGATGTACACCTATTTACCGTCAAAAGAGTTTTTTTTATGCATCTCATCCCTATTAGACACTGCTGGCTCCATTAATATACCAGGAAAATTACGTTATCGACTGTAACGAATTTGTTGTCATGTATTTATTTTTAATCTGAACGTTGTTTAGATTAAATTTGTATTTAAAAACATGCGTAACTTATAGTGTCAGATAAGTATTGCGTATAACGGATTTTTTATATATTTATTTTAATGACAGTTAGTTGCATATGGCGAAACTCCCGCCAATTCTCCAAGATTGTAGCATATTCGTGAACGTAAGAATCGTCAATATATCCACTTTCGTATCCAGTTAAATATAGTTCAGTATTTTTGTCGGAATTTTCGAGAAAATCTTTCTCGCGCCTATAAAAACAGCCAAGGCGATGCGCCAAAAAAAGAGAGTTTAAAAAATTGGCTAGGAACCTGTTATAACCGTGTAGGCTATAAATCGTGATTTTGCTAACTCTTATCAACTGGAAAATTTACGATATTTGACCAGGAACAGTTATAAATTTCGAATGTCAGTGCATTCTCATCGGACGTTAGTATCTTTCCGAAAGTATTACTGAATTCTCATCTGACATTAGTGGTTTTATGAAAATATTATCTTACTTCCAACAGTTCAGTGTTTCACAAAGCTAGCTAGCTTCTCGACAATTGTACGTACATCGACTTGAAGTTAACTCGCTGGATATCAAGGAAATTCTGAACTAGAAAGAAGATTTTGTGTTGTATGTAAGTTGGGGAACATTTTGTTTTATAAAACTTTGCTTGTGGTAACTATTCGTAATAATTGTTGTAAACTGTACTGTTGTATATATATATGAAAACGTATTTGTGTGAAAAACGAAGATGGTGTGTGTGTTAATCTTGTAGGTAAATAACGTAAATAAACTAAAATATCGGCTTCGGACTATTTCAAATTCGCAATATGTAACACCATTCACCTTCAGATGTGATTGAAAGCTTGTGAATTTAAGCTTATGAGCCTTTGCTAATTTCATACTTTGTATTTAATTTTGTTAACAGTACCGGTAGATGTGCTAAGCTTCATAATGGTTTTTATGAGTAATATATTTTTATTACTTAACCAAAGTCTCTATATCTTTCGAATGAGGGTGTTACTTTAAATTAGTTTTGGCGTGGTTTTTGGAGTCTATTACTGTCCTATGCTTTATTGTGCGAGTTTTTCCGCTTTCTTGGAGAATATTAGCGAAACCAAACGGCATCTAATGGAAATATCATATTTACTGTGGAACATAAAATCATAAACTTGTATTTCTGGATCCATTAGTGCATAATTGTGACGGTAACTTTGTACATGAGGTTTACTATAAGAACAAATTTAGTGGTCTTTATTCTAATTTTCCAAACTATATACCAACTGTGTTTAAAGAAAATTTTAAGATTTTAGTTCATCGTACTTATAGATTTTTCTATTGTGTTACATCAAAAGATTTCTAAGCAAA
Source organism: Limulus polyphemus (assembly GCF_000517525.1). Classification (NCBI taxonomy): domain Eukaryota; kingdom Metazoa; phylum Arthropoda; class Merostomata; order Xiphosura; family Limulidae; genus Limulus; species Limulus polyphemus. The sequence goes on along the minus strand of NW_013665835.1, from coordinate 86,568 downwards.
AAATGGCTTTCTTATTCAGCTGATTCATCGAATAATTTATGATTACTTAAACAAGCGAAACTCTGGTAATTTCCGATGTATGAAGTACCTAAATATCTAGTTTACCTTGGTAAATATTCTTTATGTATTATATAACAACTTCGCGCTCTACTTCGTAGAGTGTATCAGCATGTACAACTGAAATGTATTTTTACACTTGGATGTCGCCCGCAGTATTTCTTCTAATATAAAGAATATGTTTCTTCATTGAAAAATGAAATGTAGTTTTTCAATTTCTATGTTCTTGTCGCCAGCAAGGTTAGAACAAGGTTACGGCAAGAAAACTTTTGACGCGAGTGAAAGAACATGCAAATTTAAGAACGCCAAATTGTATGTATTGGAGCACGCCCTAGGTGAGTGTGATGAAGTCGTCTATTCAAATTGTTTTAAGATCTCAGCAAGCCCCCCAGTGGCACAGCGGTATGTCTGCGGACTTACAACGCTAGAATCCGGGTTTCGATACCCGTGGTGGGCAGAGCACAGATAGCCCATCGTGTAGCTTTGTGCTTAATTACAAACAAACAAGATCTTAGCAAGGGCAAATGATGAACAAGATCTCAGTATAAAAGAAAGGTTACTTATTCATAAACTTAGACCACAAGTAAATCAGACTAGTTCAGCATGTAAACTATTACTTATCTTATAATTATTTTTATCACCACCGTATCTTTAAATTAGATAAGCTCATGTTGACCTGATAAAAATGACTCCTTTTGTAAGCAATATCATTGGCCAAAAATATGACGATTTAGCTTATGTTTAGCTTCATTGGAACACTGGCTCCTTCAAATCGATGGATCGAAATTGCTGACAACTGTTTCAACGAATGTGAAAAAATTTTAATTATATTTGAAAATGAAATCTTAGCCTTGCAAAAGTAGATGGTTTAGATGCTCAAAATGCTTAGCATGTCCTTTTTGTGGTTGTAAATGTGATGGATTACCAGTTTCTGCTTAATTGAGTCTGAAACATGGGGAAAAGCAGCCAAAATGTGTATTGGCAAGTACTAATAATGCAACAAACGGGAGAAGAAAACGATCACGGCCAAATTATAATAAAAATGAAGATGTGAATTAAATAATAATGACGCTTTGGTCTTTATTGAAAATAGGGATGATGGAGGTGATGATAACAAAGAAAGTAAATACGTCACGAAAGAATGCAAAAATGTTTTCGGAATGGATTCTTTTTGATGAGGAATTTATCAAGTAAAAAATCGTGTACAAGTTAGTTTTTAATTCTATTGATAAAATAAGGTCTTTATATAATTACCTTCAGCATTTCACTAATATGGAAAATTTGTAGATCAATTATTGTTTAATATAGGAAAAGAAATAGTAAAAGATAGCAGAGGGGCCAAAGAAATCACATCTAGTATATAGCAAATGTTAAATTGAAGGCGTTAGATGGCAGCACATACCGGCTCATATGGAAAATTTTCTCTAAAAGACCAATTTAGACGAAATCAAAAATAGTTCTGGTTCTTTACCTAAACTGAACTTCAACATGCTGTACATAAATTTTAGATTGTTTTTTGGATGAAACAGATAAGAGCAGACAGAAAGCTCAACAGCAAAATGAATTAAATCTATTTACGTATGTACTGGAAACGGCTGAAAAATATTTTGTATATTAACTTAGGTGCAGGGCATGGCCTAGTGGTTAGCGTGCAAGACTCTGAATCAGAAGGTCCTTGTTTCGCGTCCCTTTGCCGCAAAATCGCTCTCCGCACTTTTGAGTTATAGATATGTAATAAGAGTGACGGTTAAGTCCCATTATTGGATTACAGTGGCTCAAGAATTGGCGGTGGGTGCTTTGACTATTTGATTTCCTTCAAAGTTAGGGAAGAGCTAACGCATGTAGATCTCGTGTAACTTTGCGTGAAATTCAACAATTACCAAACAAATAGATTTTTTTTGGTTAAAGTTAAAATTCACGAAGTTGACTGCTATTTAAACGATTTAATTTTTAGTCGCCTTACGACTTTACTCGCTTAAATAGAAACTGCAGTAAGAACATGGTTAAACAAAACCCAAGTGAAGAAAATATGTAACTGAATATCTCACTACCATCTGAGTACTTGGTGGATACGGTTGCCAAACAGAAGTCAATGTTTTTCATTCATGCCCCTATTTGGATATTATCAATTATTAGTTTAGCCTGACATATCTAATTCAATAATTAATGAGCCTGACTATTAGAGAGAAAACAATTAGTTGATTAAGTAGAATACAAACTAGATGTACTTCCACAGGGTCTCCGAAAGTTTTCTGTTTCAAGAGTAAATAATACCCAAATTAAGAGTAACGATTATCTTCATTTCTTGCTTTTAAAATTTGCAATAATCAAACATCTAATTTCTGTAGTGCATATTGGTGTATGGAAGACATATTAATACTATAAACATGCGATCTTATGACACCAAAATGTTGTTTATTTAATTAAACACTCAACGTTTCGCTTTAAAGTTTCTTAATGTTTAGTAGTGAACGTTCTTGAAGAAGCTGTAAAGCGAAACGTTGAGTGTTTAATTAAAAACAACATTTTAGTGTTATAAGGTCGCTTATTTCTAGTAATAATCAAATATCGACTGTTCAAAAAATGTTCTTACTGATTTTTCATTCCTCTTCTGTAAACATATTGTTACGTCTCTGTGTTCGTTTGTTAATTTTCCGTAGAAATTATTTCCGAAAAACTTCAGCAATACAAGTTCTTTCTTAAATAAAACTAGTTTATTATTTCCCAATACAACTATGCAATACACTTAATTCCCACAGTCAGTTTAACTTAAACAAACGCTATAATTTACAACGAACGATTCACGCGCTTGACTCAATTGTCCGTCTCTTATCTCTGTCTGCAATTCAATTCCATTGTTGCCGTCACTTCTTACCGGTCTTATATATACAGAAAGCGTACATCTCGTCTCTTCGTGAATCTTCTAGAAACTCATCACGGGTTACCAGCGTCACGTGACTTCCGCTGTCGTAACAATATACAATAATTGTCAACTTAAATGTTATTTCCTTTGAAAGATTAAACAGATAAATTAATTGTATTTGTATACAAATGTTTTGTCGAAAAAGTTTTGCTAATGTAGTTTAATATTTGATTTGATGAAATTAAAAACCAAAGAATTAGTGTTTTTTTTTTATAAAAACCTTTTACAATGTAAAATATCTCCTTATATCAACATTCTATGAAGGTCAATATGTTATATTCAACGTCATTACATTTTAGGCCACGTCCTACTTTAAGTGATGGTGACAGAGTATTAAGTGACATATATGGAACAGGGAGATCGATGAACCGACTAATTACTATTCAAATTTCTATAGTTTTGCACGCTGATATAATAAATATTGTATTTCATATCATCTTCTCTTAATTTCTAAAACTTGCGACTGTATTCACTTTAATACTTAATTTCCTCTGCAATATACCATTGTTATATTCGAATGTATTACTTTTTTTCTTATTTAGTTTTTAGCTGTTACAAATAATATTGCTACATAATCTCAGTTCCTTCTACATCTAATATGAAATTATCATTTTTCTTTGTCTTCATTCTTTACTATGAATTTTTTATAGTATTTCTGTTATCTTCACTGCTGGTTAAACAAACGCACATCATCTGCTTCTGTTCGTTATCTCCATTCGTTATATTTACAATCAAGAAGATAGAAATGGCTGTTAGCTGTGACTGCATCTTTCCCTCTTCGCGGTAAACAAAGTTTACATTTTGTTTAAAAGATATTTTAAATATGATGGTTTGAATATGACGTTTTGAGCTACTAGCAAAGCTTAACATCCCTTTGAAATATAGTTCTCAAAAGTATAATACAGGTGGACGAAGCTTGTCACTCTATTTAACATGAAAGATTTACATAAGCTTCAACATACTCGTGAATGACACTCACCCCTTTGTTCTTACAAAGCCAAGGCAACATCTAGGGTTAGAAGGTACCCATTCAGCACTGAGGATTGGCAGCTCTGTTTTAATTCCACAAAAAGAATGAAAATCCTATAAGTATAACTTCACACGACAATGTACTACTTTCTAAATACTTATACCTAAAGACTAAAGCCCTTACAAATCGACATTTCTAACCAACCGAAATGTCTATAAATGGGTTTTAGATTTACAGGCCAATTACACATCTCGCAAATCTTGTCAAATTCTTCACTTAGTAGCAAATTAACCATCGAAGGCTAAACGGTAAAATGCTAAAAAATGTGTTTCAACACCCGCGGTGAGCAGAGCACAGATAGCCTAGTGTGTAGTTTAGCAACAACAACAAAAAAAGTAACAAATAACGTGAAAATTGAGGCACGTGAAATTCGAGGCGTGGTGTCTCAATCAGTGCACAGTTTCAGATTTGAATTTCCCCTGGTCCTAGGTCCCACTTCTACAGAATAATTAATTATAGGTGCTACATCATAAAAATGCCATTTTTCTAAGGAAGAACAACGATATGCCAAAACATGATGTAATGATAAACTAAATAAATAAAAAGAAAGGATCCTACAAGAGATCAAACAAAACATAATTTACTGATAACAAAATAAATATAAATTATCCTTTAAGAGATCAAACATAAACAGACAAAACAAAGATAACTTTACAACTGTTTAAAATGAACACGGCGCTACAATCACGGTTGAACAACAAAAACCTATTTATTCAACAATAACAACACCTAGAAACAAATTCAACACTTACTAAAACACAGTTATTAAATAAGTGCTTGGCCAGGACTTCACATCAATATCAATAAAGAATTTATCATAAATATTATAATATCAATATTATTTCAAATGATTAAATCACGAAAAATAACCAGAAAGAAAATACCTAATTAAAAAAAACAAACAGCAAATACAATATTCTATAAATACCTTTCAATATCAAATAATAAACAGCAATAACTTTGTGTGTGTATGTGTGTAAAGCTTCTGGCAGGGTATTTATTCACAGAGTAGGTCACGAGAGTACAACCTCATGTGGTCATAAATTTACATACTTTTCTGCTACATTAATAGTATGTGTAGTCACCGCTAGGGAATCTAGTGTCAATTTCTTCATACACACATATTTACTCAAGATACAAATGATTAGCTAAAAGGTTGGTTAGCGTTTTAATGCAACTAAAAATGCATAAATAAAGTAAACGATAAAAGAAAATAATAAATGAACGATAAACACAACCATAATCAGAAAAAAATATATACTTTGCTATCTCACACTCCTTCCCCTTTGAAAAACGAAGTGATGACATTAATCACTTTGTATACAATTTCCCAGTTTTCGTATCCTTACTTTTGACTCCCCTTTATACTGACATCGAGAATCTTTTACAGTTTAAGTACATATTCCTTACAAAAAAAATACAACTAATGTCTTTGAATCTTAAGTTAGATCTTCTATAGCTTCCGGCTCTGATTCAGTTTAACACCTTGAAGACCAGCTAACTACGATAATCAACTCTGTGACGTGGTCACAATGTCCTTTCAGGAGGTGATAGAGATAAGTCATCAGCAGGATCCGTTGAAGGATGAGAAGTGGACATACTAGCAGAAGCCCCTTTTCTTGTGAGGGAACGACTGTCAAGTCTTTTTTAGTCGACATTTCCAATTTGCTGCAACTGTCTAGGATGATTACTATCCTCTTCACTGTCGAGAGAATTGTCACTAGGAATATATATATATATTAAATATATGAAATTGTCCTATAACTGCACCTAATCTCGGATCTTTTAATTCATACACTAATGGAGTAACACACTTCGTAATTTCAAAAGGTCCCTTCCACCTCGGAGCAAATTTTGCAGTAAAATGATTTACTGCAGAAGACAAAGGATGTGCTCTTCATAATACTAAATCATCTACTTTAAATGTGTCTAGGTGTCTCTTACAGTTGAAGGTTTGTAGCTGTCGCTTCTGAGCCTTTTCAGCGTTGGATTCTACCTTCTGCATGACATCTTGTAATTCTGCTGTTCTTTCATCATTGTTTTGAGACGCTGTTGGGGATTTCGTCAGTTGGTCCCAAGGAAGGAAGATCTCACGTCCCAAGTGAAGTTGGGCTGGCATGTAACCTGTAGACTCATAAATACAAATGTTAATGGCTAGAGAAAATTCAGATAAAGGATTATCCCAAGTTTGATGATTTTTTTCAATATAAGCAGATATCATTCTACCAATATTTCTATTTACTCTTTCAGTGATGTTAGACTGAGGATGATATGGAGTTGTAAAGATGTGTTTAATTCCCATAGCTATAGAAGTTTCATCCATCAAATGAGACACAAATTGTGGGCCATTATAAGATACAAGAGTCTTAGGAATACCATTTTTACACAAGTATTCATTAATTAAGTTTTTGACAATCACCTTAGTGGTTATTTTTTGAGAGGATATAATTCAACCCATTTACTGAAATATTCTGTCACAACCAACAAATAACTATTCCTTGTCCTAGACTTAGGATAAGGTATCATGATGTCTACTCCTATAATATCACCAGGTTCCATTAGTTTAGTGCTTTGCATAAATCCAGCTGGCTGTTTTTGATCAAATTAAATGATTTGACAAACATTGTTTGACAACCCGTAATTTAATGTCTTTTCTCATACCAGGCCAATAATCATGTCTGGATACTTTGTATCTTGTCTCTTGGACACCTAGATGACCAGCTGTAGGATGATCATGTAGTTCGATTAACATTGCCAGTTTCAATGTTTTGGGAATAACTAGTCTGAATTCGCCATTGCTAGTAAACCTTTTGTGTAATAAAGAAAATTATCATTCAAAATAATGTTGGGATTTACTTACAGTCTGTACAATTAGAGTAGGATCGTCTGGTAATGGTCCAGTTTTCAAATAAGAGTATATATGCTTATATTCATCATATTTAGCTTGTTCAGTAACCAATTGTTCTCTAATGTTAATAATGACAATGGCAAAAAAAAGATTAGGTGATAGCTTACTGATATCCAAATCTTGAGTTTCTTCTGACTGGGTGGGGGAGGGTCAATAGAGTGTTTAGATATGGCATCGGGGAACTGGTTCTCTTTTCCTTTTATTTGCAGTATTTCAAATGTTAAGTCTTGTAATTTTAGTGACCAATGCATCAGCCTACCAGTTAACTTTGGAGCTGTTTGTAACCATTTTAAGGCAGCATGGTCAGTTATAACTCCACCTAGGTATATTTTACATTATTCTATAGCCCAGACTATAGTTAGACATTCTAACTCTGTAGTAGTTTAGTTTATTTCTGCAGAGTTCATTGTTCTACTGGCATATGCTATGACACCATTCTGACACAGAACTGTTCCTAATCCAACATTTGAAACATCAGTAAGCAAAAAATATGATCATATTTTTTTTTCTATAGTTGCAAGACAGTGGATTCACATAAAGCCTGCTATAATTTCTGGAATGAATCCTCACACTGGGTTGTTCATTTCTACCCAATACACTTCCTTTGCAACTGATATAAAGGTTCAGAAATTGTAGCAAAGTTTGGAATGAACTGATTGTACCAGGCACACTTACTAAAAAATATGCTTAAATCTTCGCAGTTGCTTGGAGTTGGGAAGTCTGTAACAGCTTTCATTTTGTCATCATTTGTGATACTTCTGCTTGACAAAATTTACTTTTAGAAACTTTTACATTAAGATTAGCCTAACATAGCTTGTAGAAAACCAATTCAAGGTATTTCAAGTGTTGTTTAAATGTGGGTGAAAACACTAATATCATTAGTACGAACCTTGTAAAATTCATTTTCTCCTGCTAAAGCTTTATCCATAAGTCTTTGGAAGGTGGCAGGTGCATTTGTAAGACCAAAAGGCATCATTTTAAAGTGATAAAGTCCGTTATCCGTTAATGAAGGCAGTTTTAGGTCAATCCCCCCATCTTAACAGGTATTTGCCAATATACACTGGATAAGTCCAATGCACTGATACGGGTTGCACCCTGAGAAAGCATTCAAAATATAACTTCTATGAGACAATGGATAGCAGTCAGACTCTGAGACTTGACTTAACTTCCTGTAGTTAACACAGAACCTAAAATAATTTGTTTTTTCTTGACAATAACTGCAGAAGAAGTAGAGGGTTCAATTAACCCAACACGAATTATTTCATCCACTTGATCATGTAGCACTAGTAATTTAGTGGGAGAATAACGGTAAGGTTTACTAAACACTGGCTTTTCTTTCGTGGTTACAATACTATGTTCAAACAATTCTGTGAGGCCAGGTTTATTGTTAAAAATATCGGCATATTTCAACACAAGTTGCTTTAATTGTTCACAGTCTTTGCTCTTTAAATGTGAATATTGTAGTTTTTCAATCAGTATCTCTTCAGTCTCAAAGTCCTGCCTAACAGATGGCACATTTAATTCAAGAACATTTGTGAAAAAGTTAAGAGTTACTTCGTTTTGCTGAATGAAGTCTAACTCAGTAAGACAAGATACAGTCAAATCTTTGACGACATAAAACATTGGTCCACAATGCTACTTTCTATTTTACTAATATTTTTGCTTCAAAATATCTTAATAGTTGACAATTCATCATTCCATCTGCAAGACACATGCTACCTTTACTCCAAAATTTTATGGTTGGATCATTTATCTTGATTTGTTGCCATATATTTACATTTTGTACTGAATAATCTGATCCAGTATCTTTACGACCTACTACTTTCGAACAATTAATGTTAAGGGTTAGGTGTGGCAGATTCATTTTAGTTGCTGTTAAATAGTTAATGGAGGGTTTTACTTTCAAGGGACTCAAAACCTCCTCCTTTGATCCTCGCTCTCGTTTGCCAACCGCTGTTCTTCGTTTCTTTATTTCTTGTTTACATGTTTTATTTTCTTGAGACAATGCATAGATAACTGCCTTATTTGATTACGTGTATAGCATCACACAGGTCAATTACTTTACTATTAAAATGTTCTTGTTTATTGTTCCTGCGGATGCTTGTATTGTTTAATAGATTTAATCACATCAGAAGTAGATATAACAAAGTAGTATGCAAAGTATTCTGGTAAAGAAACTTGCAATTGTGATATTGTTACGACAGCGGAAGTCACGTAACGCTGCTGGCGCATTTGACGCTGGTAACGAATAATCGGGGAGGTCCGAGTGTGATCGAGATGCCCTCTTCGTTAGTATATAAGCATGGCAGAGAAAGCCAGCGGAGATATATGAATGAAGAGAGAGCAGTAGTTACTTTGAGTTCCGTGTACTTTATGATTCTGTTAGTTTCGAGCTAGTGAGCCTCTAAAGTGTGTTTTGCACTCGTCGAGAGCGAAATTATCGAGATTGTGAATCGCTGTGATTTATAGCGTATATTATAGAAGTTGTTAAGTTTAAAGTGACGAGAAACGTACTGATTGTGAAACTTCTGTGCACTAAAAGTTTGTATCGAGGAAGAATAAACTGGTTTAATCAAGAAAGGACTTGTATCGCTGAAGATCCTCGGAAGAATTTCTACCGGAAATAAACAAACAAGCAGATATGTAACAATATTATAAACTTCACAATTTCTCTTTCTATAGCTTCAACTTCAAGGTTCCATAATTTATAATTTTTTACAGTTTTCCAAATAAACTCTCAACTGACTTCCATACATTAGCATGGTACTTCCTACTAAAGAGTTCCTTAGCCAAGTCGATACTATCTAACACCGCTGGGTACAGATTATTCAATGTTTCTTTAAGTTCCCCCACAGTGTTTGAAAGCCATTTCTGATTCAAAAGCCTTCCACCATTCTAGTGGCCCTCCCCTCAAGTAAGGCATTTATTCTCAGGTACTTGATACATATAAAAATGTCTTTCTAAACTTTTAATAAACTCCAAAACATTAAGATCCCAATTACCGTCAAACTTCTCAACAGGCAGAGGTGGTGGAGTGACTGTGGTGACGTAAGTCGATGAATTTTACACAGGTCTATAGGTAGAATGAACTCTTGGCATTTATGATTGATGTGAGGGAGACTTAGTTTCTTTCGCTAGTAGATCAGTCACCATGTGTGTTCGCATTTCTACCTGTCTGTCAATACTGACACAGACTGCTTCAAGCTTGACACACACTCATTAAATTCCATAGTAACACAGTTATTTTTAAACACTAGTTAACTTATATTTAACTGAACTTCAATTATTGCTAAATTAATCACTCTAAAAAATTGAAAAACAAAAAAAATATACAGGGTGTCTATAAAGTCTTTTTACAATTTTAAAAAAATATTACAAAGGCAATGG
>NW_013665835.1:71945-76025 GCF_000517525.1 Limulus polyphemus | reverse complement strand
TTGCTAAATTAATCACTCTAAAAAATTGAAAAACAAAAAAAATATACAGGGTGTCTATAAAGTCTTTTTACAATTTAAAAAGATTTATTACAAAGGCGATAGATAAGATATCTTTATCAGACTTGTTCTATTGTACTCATTGCACGAATTGACGGACGTGATGGTGGATCTCTTCCATACTTTGTTCTGTAGTTTCGTTGAGTCTGCGTATCCGATTTTGTCTCAATAAACCATGATACACATTGTGTCTTCTCTTGAGGAGTAGCCATTTCTTAGGGGTTCATTCAAAAAGATGCCTCTTTAATCTGCAGGATGCCTGAAACACAAAAATGCAATGTGATTAAAAACTTTGAAAACCACTTAGTACAATAGAACAAGTCTGATTAAGATATCTTATCAATTGCCTTTGTAATATTTTTTTTAAATTGTAAAAAGACTTTATAGACACCCTGTATATCCAAAGTCACAATTAACTCATAACTTGTCAACTTAAAATTATTAAAGCTACATTTTTATATAGATGAATACTTAGAAGCTCTTTTGAAGGTAGATCATCCAGATAAAAGTATCCCGAAACTAGTAAAAATAAAGAACAAATAACAAACTCATTTAGCTTTATTTTTTACCTATATATCATAATCTTGTGGACTTCTTCCAAATCCGGTTGATACCAGTACAGTTGCTGTTCACGCAATTTTCTAATATAAATAATGCTTCTACCACTAGTATGTCTGTTATATCCCAACCGATCTAAAAAAACCTGTATTGAGCGAAAGGCCTCGTCGGCACTGGATATAACAGACATGGTGTGGTTGATATGTTATTATAAAATCAGAAGCTTTTGTTAATAAATAATGCCTCAACTACTGCTATGACTATTGCATCCCAGCCAGCATAGAGGAGTCCTAGTATTGTGCGAAAGGCCTCGTCAGCACTGGATATAGCAGATATGAGTTGGTTTATATATCTTTATACACTATTCTTTATTTACACTCTCCAGCCTTAGAAATGGCGTTATAATTTGATAGTCAGTTGGTAAAGAGTAGCCTTGGAGTTGGCGGTGAGTAATATTAATTAACTTCCTTCCCTCTTGTATATTATTTCAACATTATGGAATATTAGAACAGATAGTTCCCATGTAGCTTTCTGAGAAATTCAACAGTAAAAAAAAAACAAAAAAACTTTCAATCAGAAGTTATTGTGAATAATTACTAATATAGTCTTCACCTTCCTGATGACGCTGTGATCGTTTATCTCACTTTGGGATCAAGAAGACTAGCTTACTTAGCCACTAGTTATTCTGGATAGTAAACAGATTAATTCACTAAAACTAAACATAAATAATAACAAATGATTTGGAGTTAAAATAAATGATTAACATCATGTAAAAAATACTTATCCTAATTATGTTGTGCAATGACTTAAATAAAACTGATAAAAATGAAGTTAATCCACTTCACATAGAAACAGTTGTCGTAGTCCAAGCAAACTACCAATATAATTAATGTCTCAACCACTACTATGTTTTTCGTATCCAAGACAGCGTGCAGAAACTTGGTATTGGGCGAAAAACCTTATGGGAAATGGATATAGGGTGGTTGACATATTATTATTATATACCTTTCTTTACTTTCACTCAAAAGTTCTTATACTAGCGACTTACTTGTTTATAAGGTTCAACCGCTTGTTGTTACAAATCTACTAATACGCATACATATTCATTTTTACTTCCAATCATTTAAAACAATTCAAATTTCACTGAAGTGTTGTCTTGTGACAAAACTGAAACAAACTGTTAGTGAAAAATTGACAGTATAGCCTTTAGATAATTAAACAAAGACAAAGAAACTTCGTTTTATTTATAAGAGCTATAAGAGTCTGGTTAAATTCATTCAAATGGACTATTGGAATGTGTTTCTATGTTATACAATTGACTACATTTAATGTAATATTACTGGTCTGGCTGTAATGCTCTTCAAGTATCCTTTGTTAATAGCGTTTCAATTGTTGCAATAATTAACGAAACAAAACTTTTTTCTCATTGTCTAGCGTCTTTTCCACCTTTGAGCTAGTGGCCTTATACGAAGCTTCCTTTATGTAAGGAAATGCACGTGGGTTGTTGTTGAGGGTAATTTAGGCCAAGCAACGTAGTGTTGAACAGTGTGCATTAAGATCAATCATCCAATTATTTTGCCCCTGTCCCTAAAGTGTTTCTGTTTTTCAAGTCACGTGTAACGAATGTCATGTACAAAGACCTTATAGTCCTCAACAGTATCAAGCAGTGGAAGGTTGTTGCTAAACTGCTAAACGCCAGAATAATTACTTATTTGTTGTCATATAAGGTCTGGCTAAACATCTGTTTTACAGCAAACTAAGCTGCTGCTATCTTTTTTTCATTCGTGTTATTTTTATCTCTTTTTTTTTTCTATCCCAGTTTCGAATCCATTTCTTAGTTTCTATAGAAATCAAACTACATAAATTACATATTATAGAAGTTGCTAAATAATGATGGCAAACATATTTCCTAGTAATGCTTCATTCAAAGAATTCTTAAAGTAGATATCATGATTCTTAGACATCTGTGTTGTGTTCTAACAAAATATATTGCAGAATTTTAGATTATATAAAACTGCCTCTAATTTGAAATGCTAAACATATCGTTTTTTGTATAAATGCTTCTTAGACATCTGTGTTCTAACAAAATATATTGCAGAAGCTTAGATTATATAAAATTGTCTCTAATTTGAAATGCTAAACATATCGTTTTTTGTACAATGAAACTAACTGATACTACATATAAAAAATACAGCTATTAGTAACTACTATCAAGTAATTAATACTGGTGTAGCAAGAAAATCTGTTAATGGAAAGACTTATTTATACCAAGTATAATATAATTCATCAATGTGTATATTTTCTAACAAAGGATCCCTTTCTCAACCACAAATGAAATAATGTTTTTGGGGGGCAGGACAAGGAACAAGATATTCTGATAATTATTTATTGGAGGTGCTCCTTACACCATTGAACAGTTCGAAATATGTTTCATCCAAATATGCAATCCATATGATGGTAACGTGTTTCAGTCGGGAATTATGAACAATCAAAAAGACGTACGGTTTTGGAGTGAGTAGTTGTACCACCTTACCAGATACGGTCACACATACAGGAATTTAATATCTCTTTTACTGATTCTCAAATCAAATTAGGCGGCCCTTCTTCATTGTCTGTTTGAGGTTGGAGACTTTGTTCTTAATATTCTGACATGGCGCAAAGCTACTACTACTACTACTACTGTCCTTGTCAACATCAAACCTATTTTTGAATGCCACAAGAGCATCATTGAGCTTGATAGATTGATTTACTTGAAGAGCTATCAAAAAGTCTATTGTGATCACATCTACTGCGGCTGCACATATTGCAAACATCATCTTACATATGCAGGTAATAGAGAAAATAATGTAGTTTGGTGATTACATGCCGATAAATAGCAAAGTTCCAGTCACGGTCAGCGGAGCTAAAGATCTACTGGGCTTTGGTCTGAAAGGCAGATGCAACGACGGGTAAAGAAGAAGGAGGTTCATGTAGCAGACCCGTTAGTTACACAACAAGAAGTGTTGTCATTAATTATATACATTCGATCCCTTCAATCCAGGCGCCTCTAGTTGAGAGAGAAATCCTGTTTTAATATACTTTTAGTTCAGTATAAATCACTTTTTGAACAATTGAAACACCATAACCTGATCAGTCTAAACAAAATGTTACTTCAGTATATTTATTGTGTAGTAAGTTTAATGTAAAAATACTAGGACTTATGTTCACATTAGGTGTAATGGTTATTAAACGAAGTTTTGATTCAGTGTCATATACCTACACAAACAATTTGATTGACATGTTTGAATAATGACCCTAGATAGGTAGATTTGTTAGTAACTGTATAAAGATGGTTAAGTACGTTATATTAAAATGGTTATGGATATGCAAATCACCAAGTCACATGACAACCACAGCTGATGTAATATGTCGGTGAAACAGATAAATCAGAACTACATTTTGGAATTTCGCGCAAAGCTACACGAG
>NW_013665835.1:60771-71506 GCF_000517525.1 Limulus polyphemus | reverse complement strand
GAACCCGCGACCCTCAGATTGTGAGTCGAGCGCCTTATCCACCTGGCCATGCCGGGCCATTATATAGGTAGTTTGATGCAACTCAATACTGGTCGCTATCAGAAAGGATATGTAACAGTAATTTCCAATGGAAAATATTAAAACATACAGATCATAAAGTTCCATTCAGATCAGGAATTTAGAATTTCCAAGACGAGGATATCCATTGCATTTAATGACAGTGGAAAAAGAAAGAAATGCGGATCAATTTAGAGAATGAGGACCACCTAGACAGATACCTGGAAAAAGTTGTACTCCATCCATGGTAATAGAAGTATGACATCTCATAGCAGGTGATAATCCATGTGTTCATACACAAAGGTCAGTGGCAAAAGCCACACGTGTGTCCCAGGAAATAGTTTACAACATAATCAAGAAAGTCTTCTATTTAGAAAAGCAACACAAGTCATATGTACACAAGTTTCCACGACGTATCAGTTCAACAGCCACTTACCTTAAGCAGCTGGAGAACGAGATGGATATTTATGATATTCCGATAAGAAGACATATCGGACAATATGCTGAACACAGAACTTATGAATTTCTGTGCGATTAGGTTGTTGAAAAGGGTGCTTGAAAACTGCCATTCTCAAATTCTAGATGAATTATGGAAAGTACACAGGGAGGAATGGCGCACTTTGTTCACAAAAAACTTTACGATAGAGCCTTTTGCAATAGACAGTTTTGATTACATTTATAATTTTCATAGGCGTTTTTATAGTACAAAAGATGTCATACCTCAAAATGTCTGCTAGTGTTTACAAATTATCGCTAAAGCAAATGCCTTGCAGAAAAAATGGATTAAGGATTTTGTGAAGCTTTTAAATGGGTTATTATAATCTAATATAATTTTTAATGATTTTTTTCATTCTATTCTTGATTTATGTTTTGAATGCCACTGATTCCGCAAATCACATTAATAACATAGAATTTGGTAAGCACTAGAAAGACAAATATGTTTCAAGCATATTATTTATGATAAGAGGTCCCTAAAGGGGTTACTTGCCATACAATCAATATATATATATATATATATATATATATCATTTATTATTCCGGCTGTTCCAAACATCAAGTCTTGATTTTTCTAATCCGAATTTTATTTTCGGTTGTGGTTTATTACAACCATTTGTTCTTATTTCTGTAAAAGATGTCAATATCATATTTGAAGAGACTCCTAAAGGGTGAAATAAAAATGAACTCTTTGGTTAAATGTCAGTTGTACTGGCTGGTAACATTTTTATTTTTCACTTTCCAAGACAAATAGGAAGTGTTATATTTCAAAGTTACATCAATAACATATCAATAATAACTGAGTTTTGTCTGTCCCACCATACCAGAAGCTTAATTTATTGGGTTATGGCATTTGCATTTAAATGCAATAAGCTCAAGACAAGTAGCTGGAACTGGTTCCTTAGTTATGAGTTTAGGCACAGAATATTCTTAAAGCCAAATACTAACTTGGTAAAGAGCACGTTTTAGATAATATTTAAGAGCATCCTGAGTTGGTGACAATGCTTCAAGTGCTCTCTTTGCCCATGCAAATAACTGTCTTCATATATTATTAACATGGGGACAATTGCATCCATATACCTTACATACAAATTTTTCAATGCTTTTTGATATTTTTTCATCAACTTCATAAGTACAGTGCCATTCAAAAGTGCCGGAAACTTAATAAAAATCTGCCATGCTATCTTTTTTACCAATGACTCCAAAACTAGATGTGGTATCACAAGCTGTAAGTGCATGGAAGGCTACAATATTTTTTTTCTGAAATCTAGGTTCAGCTCGGTACCATGAAAGGGAATGAATATTTTCCCCTTCTTAAAGGAAACTTCATCAGTGAACACAGAGCACTGAAACATCCATGTCTGCACATGCTAGTACAGTTCTTTAAAAATGATCCAGATTTGCATTGTGAGCATGAAGAATTAGCCTTGTATCTGTCTCTTCATGATTTCCTTTCAAGTTCGCAAGTTCTAGTCTTCAGACGACTGTACCTCAATGCAGTCTTCGAAACCTTCTGTTGTTACTATCTCACAATTATCGAGTGCATTTTCATATCTCTCTATCAACTGTGAAAAAATTAACTGTACTAAATCGGCTTTATTCTGTGGCATTGAAATTAAAATTTTCCATACTTGGGGCAATGGAACAGTAGGATTATCAGAAACCTTTTGAATGGGTCTACGATTATTTTCACCCCTTTTGGTTCTAGTGGCATTCTTAATAGAATAGTCATCATATTGGTCAAAAAGAACATCATTGCGCTGGTAGCCATACTGAAAGTTTTCAAATACAGTGTTGCAAAGTATGTTTGCCAAATCTCCGAGTTTGAGTTCCTCGTGGTTTTCATACAGCTTGAATTACAGCTGATCCACCAGTCAGTAAATAAGACTTCTTTTCATCTTTTGGAAGAGCTAACATGGCTTCAATATTCTCCTGAAGAACGTCACTAAGATGATATTTGGTTATTTGTAAGTGATACCAGTGACAGTTCATTGACCAATAATATCCGAGAGGTTGACTTTGCGACCTGCTTTAGTAGCAACAAGTAATCTGTGGAATACGTTCCTGTTTGTTTTTACTCCTTTTTAGTCATTTTATCTTTCCGCTAATACTTCTGATAATGATATATGATATAGACGTAATAAAATAACAACATCCTTATTTTCTCCTATCTTCGACGAAATGTTTGATTAGAGATTGACCACGCCCCTCAACTTGCAAAATTTCTTCTTTGATGTCATTAGGTACAAAGACATTTGTTTTAATGCAAGAAAAACAGATGATTCTTCAAAAATTTAAATCACTCAAACTGTAGAACAACTTTTTGGACATCCTATTCATCTCTAGATATACCCATGGAAGACTATTGGATCGAGTAGAAGCTAATTAATTCTTCATCTTCTTCAAATTCAAACATTCTACGTGTACATTCTGCGATGTAAGACTTTTCATGTCAAACACAACTTACCTCTGGCAGTCTCATTTCTGGTTATGCCTATTAAACCAGTTTCTTCAATTTACAGTATAGCATTTGGTCCGCAGTAATAACTGTGTAAATTTGTCCAAAACTTTTGGAAATGTCTATGGAACGAGTAATTACAGTATGTAATGTGTCATATTCATTTGCTTGTTTCTGAATCATGTGCAAAAAACCGCAGTAGTTATTTTAGGGAAACCTTTGAAGTCATTTTGCTGAAACAAAACCAGCTGGAAACATGTTGAGACCCCCATTTTGTGTTTTGGATAGTAACCACGTTATGTCCTTTACTCTAACACCTGTATCTTGTTTTTCAAAAACATATATTCTTTCATACAGTGGTTTCACATCACTGAATGCTGGTTCTGGATTTGACTTTGGAATATGTACTGCATCAGCTTGGTGTATCTGCTCTACACAGGATGCTTTACAGTTCTCTCATTTTCAATGTAATGCAGATCTCCATCACATTTTGGAGGACCTCTCTGCTAAACAGCTATTTATGTGGTATGAAATGTATTCTTGCTGTCAAGCGTATCTTTTGTTGTCTATGGAAAAATGAGTACATCTATTTCAATATATTCCTCTCGGAATGAAAACATACCCATTTTCAATTAATTTTTCTACCATATGTTCTGATATGTTTGTATATATTTTATGAACCATTTCATATCTTACGAAATGAAACAATTCGTGTAACAAATCGACAAACAATTTTGATCTTGTTGCCTGATGGATGGTCATTCTGAACCCAATATGCTTTGGTGTCAACTTTCTTCCACCGGAAACACAATGTATAATATCTTGAGCTATGCTATAAACCCATTTCCTCACACTGTTTAGTTACTTTTCAGCAAGGTTTTCATAAAGTAAAGTACTGTTTCATCTTCGAAAATAAGTCTTAATAGGAGAAAAAGACTTTCTTGAAAAAATGTCTTTCCCATTTTTCTCGTTATAGCCAACTCAAGAACGATGTTCTGGTGCGTCTCTAATATCCTGTCTCACTTTCGTTGTTACGTGGAACACTGTCCTGAAAAAGACCCTTTCCTCATCTTCTTTTGGGAGTGTTTCAATAAATTTATCTTCTTCTAATGCACTACTCAGTTTCAATATTGCTGTTTTTAAAAAGGCTGTAGGAAATATTATGAAAGGTTTGTTTTGTCACTTCACCCAAGGTAATTGCTAGGCCTTGTTTAAAATTTGCCCATCTTTTGCTGTGGCTGATAATCAAAACGCTGTGTAATGGCTACATATCTTTCTCAGAAAATACCCATACCTAAATACATTGCCCTTAGACAAAGTGAATTTCATTTCATGTACAAGTTCACTGAAAAGATCTACCAATTGAATGGCCATCTTTTTTCAGCTGGTTATTTTTTCTTGTGAACCGTGTGTAACATTTTAGGTGGTACTTTCCTTCAGCTAACATAAAATCGCTCACACCAGCTAACCGTACACGAAGTTCATTATCATTCTTTGCTTCAGTCAAAATTTTGTTTGACATATTAAATGTTTTAACATTTCTGAGATCTACATCTTCATTACAGTCTGAAAAAATAGGCAAAGAATTCAGTTAAAAAAAAGCTGCAACACTTGATTTTCTTGGAATTGTTCTCTCACTTGATTCATCTGTAAATTTGTTGAATTCCTCACTGTATTGTTTGTGATCTAGGTATATTTGGTTCACTTGTTAATGTTGAGCAGCAGTTCTTATGCCATGCAAAGTTTTTATTCCAGTTGCTAATGTTTTCAAGCCTTTCAAGTAGTTCATTGTTCCTATCATCTTCATATTTCCATTTTAATGCTATCACTGTTCTGATTCTTTCTATTCCATCTTACTTTGTATTTCTTAAGTGTTTTTTATCATTAGATTGACTGTTAATTTTCTTCTTAAACTTGTCCATTACACTGCAAGAATAAACAAGAGGGAATCTACAATAGCCGCCGCTATGTGGTGTTTATCAAAGACTGACAAGTGTCATGTAAAGAAAGATGAATTAAGCTTGCTGAAGATCATACCACAATAATAAAACCACAATACCTTAAGCACTAAGAGAAATTTGAGAAAGTATTTCTTTATGTCCTTAAAATGTTAAAAGAGATGATATAAGAAAGAGAAGGATTAGTAAAGAATTACAGTCGTAAATAATTAAAACTTCACTAGTTTTACTTTTCATCAGTAGTACAGACAAAGGTTTTTCCTATGTTGAAAATTTCTACATAATTCATTACTTGCGAAACTTCAACTTAAGATGCATACGCGAAGTAATTAATGTATGTATGAAAAACTCCATCACATCCATGTACATTGTTATGCCACTGAATACGCTAGTTTGAATAAATTATTCTATATTTTCTATGCATATGTACTGTATGTGTGTACACACACACACACACACACGTATATATAAATATATATTATTATGGTATGTCAAGTAAATTAATATTTACAAACTCTTGTTAAATACATGCATGACCATCAGTACCAGGTTAAACAATATAAATAAGAAACGTAGAGTGTGTTATTTTTAATTGGTTGTATATAACATTTGTCTAGTGAACACAAGCTGTATTCGTTGCCATGGTTAGTAGCATATTTCATACTTAATGCTGTATTTAATAAATAATGATTATATACACTTAACGCATACCTCGTGTAGTTACTGCTTTCCGTGAGTTTTTGTTTATATGGAATGCATTTTGATATATTATTCAAAAGGGGAACTTTGCAAACAAATAGTGTATTGTCTATTTTAAACTCCAGATGAAGTTATAAGGCAGTGATCTTGGTAATTTTATCGTGTACAGTAATAATGTAATCGGTATCGAACCTTGAATATTTACCTTTCTAAGACAGATTGCAAGACTGATTATGAATTCAGCATAAAAGAAAAAAAAAAGCGGTTAGAAAATTTGTATGAAAACAGTCTAGACGTAAAGAAGAGACATTTCATTTTATTATATCAGTCTATATCTTTAAGTATATCATTAATAGTGTTTTCGCAAAAGTTCCTACTGTAAATAATACATTATGTAATGTTTTTCATCGGGATCTTTTATACGTTCCTACAAATTATATTTATGTCACTTGATATCATAGGCACTTGAAACAATTGTTTTTGTTTATGCCATACAGAACTTGTATGAAAGATATAAAAATAAGATACCGACAAACCTTCACCAAAAAATGTGGAGTTGTTATCGCAATAATTGTTACAATGTGTATTATTTAACATTGTTACAATAATCAATATGAAACTTTAATCATTACTAACTCCAGAAGTTGAATCGGCATATGTTTTGGTATTACAAATTCATCAGAACATTTCTTCACTCCTACGTTATCTACCATACTTATTGCAGTTAACATGAAACTTTAATCATTAGTAACTCCAGGAGTTGAATCGACATACGTATTGGTATTACAGATTCATCAGAACATTTCAACACTCCTACGTTATCTACCATACTTATTGCAGTTAACATGAAACTTTAATCATTAGTAACTCCAGAAGTTGAATCGACATACGTATTGGTATTACAGATTCATCAGAACATTTCAACACTCCTACGTTATCTACCATACTTATTGCAGTTAACATGAAACTTTAATCATTAGTAACTCCAGAAGTTGAATCTAAATACGTTTTAGTATCCCACCTTCATCAGAAACATTCATTCTCTCCTATCATAACAAGTTTTAAAGTTTGAACTAAGAAATATATAATTATACTTGAGATAGCATTATGAAACGTAAAAAAAAAGTTCTTTATCTTCGTACTCAGTTACTTACATGTACACAATGCATGCGCACAATGTTTTCATATTTTTGAAACTATATATGTGAACACGTTTTTTATGTAAACGTAGTACACTAGTTAAATTCCTAAGCCCATACACACTATCATTAGTTGTTGTAACACGTAATAATAAAGTAGTTACAAGTTTGCAGGGAAATATGCAGTGATTACCTGACTTTTATCTGTCAC
Organism: Limulus polyphemus; assembly: GCF_000517525.1. Classification (NCBI taxonomy): domain Eukaryota; kingdom Metazoa; phylum Arthropoda; class Merostomata; order Xiphosura; family Limulidae; genus Limulus; species Limulus polyphemus. Next base: position 64,489 of record NW_013665835.1, on the reverse strand, counting down.
AGAAAAATTATTGTATTTCGTGATTAAAGGTTGAAATTGTACTTATGTGTGTTACGTTCAATTCTGAAAACCAAGTTGTTTGAAGCTGTATACCAACAGAGGTTGCATGATTGTGAAATAGATTTATGAAGTAAACTGAAAATATCTAAAAGTACAGCTACTGTGTAGTACGTCTTTCTCCTCTAGTTATGCCTCAAAAAATATATGGCTGTCACCTATAATTTTAAGAGAGGAATCGTAATTGTTTTTGCTTCTGATGTATTTATGTTTTCATCATATAACTATGCAGATATAATACATTCTATTCAAGGTACTTACAATTCAAACAAATCATTATTCGTAAAACCTTAAGCATTGGAAGGTTTACTGCTTATATGTTACTGTTTCACAAATAATGAGACTGTTTTCTGATAGTAATATCATAATGACAACAGGGTTATAGTCTGTTTATGAAGAAGAATGACAGTTTGTATCCCCCAGTGGCACAGCGGTATGTCTGTGGACTTACAACGCTAGAAACCGGGTTTCGATACCTTTGGTGGACAGATGACACATAGCCCATTGTGTAGTTTTGTGCTTAACTTCAAACAAACAAACATGACAGTTTGTAAGATCTTCCTGACCATAATAGAATTTCTTATGGAATTCCGAGTATGTTTCGCGTTTTTCAAGGGTATTCTTAATTGAAATAAATACACTGTGTACAAATGTAGCTTTAGTCTTCGCACGAGAAAGCCTGTGCATTGTTAATGGTCGTTTTGAAATATATGTACATTGCGATTTTAGTTACTTCATGTGTTTTTTTTTCCTTCGTTATGTTATAATCGCTATATTTCCACAATCATGTATTAGAAACCAAGTCAGAAACCTAATGGCCCACGTAATTAACTGACTACAATTTAAGATAATGTAAACATTTGGCAAGAGCTTACAAAATAAAGCGATGTTATCATTCCGCAAAAGCTGTTATCTAAAGTAAAGGGACAATGTTGTATATCTCAGTGTATACAGAACACGCTGAATGGCATTTTCTTGCAGTCAACATATAAATAATAACTGAATGGCAATTAACACGAAAATGTAACATACATAATGTGACATACGAAATGTTGGCAAACGGTCAAGTAGCAGGAAGTTTAAATTTTTGTTTCCTTCATGATCAGACTAATTGTATTTGAAAACTCAAATTAAAGCATGAAAACAGAAAAAAAATGTTAACAGAAATAAAGAAACATTTTATTTTAACACTTTTTTGTAACAGGATCAGGATAAATTCCATATTTGTTTAGTGCAACCAATTTTTTTTTAATTCTTTGAAGCAGACTTGATGTATGAGTTCAGGGTACATTTTGAAATAATTACTAGTAGATCTAGGTTTATCATAAAGAAACACAAGAAAAAAGAACAAACTTACATCTTTACTAAAGATGTATGTTTGCCCTACTTGGTAAATTACGCATCTGGTAAACTTTGTAATTAAAACATATCAGCTGAGCAAATATATTTTTTCGTCGTTAGAAAATTAAATTCCAAGAAGTATTAATTTAAAAATATCATAGGTTTGGAATTTCTTTATTTTCATGTTATTCAATCGATGAAAATGGTACGAAAACACATTATTTAATCTAAAAAGCTGAAAGATTGTTAGTTTGTTTGTTATTAAGCACAAAGCTACAAAATGGTCTATTTGTGCTGTGCCCACCACAGGTATCGAAACCTATTTTTTGTGTTATAACCCTTCAGACTTACCATTGAGCCACTGCGGGCAGAGCTGAAAGAAAGAAAAAAGTGTTGACTGCCTATTGGCTGGAACGTTTGATAGTGTTTCGTTTCACAGCTTTCGTTTTCTCTTGCTCATTTTCCCCATAAATTAACTAAATGCTTAATATTTACTTTAATTTATATACTACCAAACTACTACTGAATTACACATAGCTACTCACTAATATATTTTTTTATTTAATACTGTAAATGTTTTCAAAATCTCACCATGTGGTAGTTAATAAGAAATCATACATTTTTCATTTAATAAGATTACAAGACCTTGAAAAGGAATATAAATTATTCGTTTTAGCTTCAAACAATTCATAGAAAAATCACACAATGGCTCTCAACAGTAACAGCTGTGGTTGTCTTATAAGTGACAACCATTCCTGCTTTTCACAATTCCCGTGACAGTGGGTGCTGCTTACTGGCTACCTTCCTCTGGCCAGTAGTTCAAAACTATTGACCTAGGGGTCTCTTACCTGCCCGTTCAGGTTCAAAATACAAAATAACTGAAAATTTTGTTGTCATGCTATATGGAAAGTTACAATGGTCTTGTTAACTCAATAAGTGAAAAATGCAATGTAAAGGTAGCTTAAACTTCAGAAAGCTGCTCAGTTAAATGATGAAACTGAAAACAAATTGAATACCGATTCTTTTTCTTTTTTATCTAACAAACAAATTATCAATTTTCTCTTCCTCTAAGAACGTGAATTTGTTCCCAAGTTCAATGACTAATCTCAGAACACAGTAAAAAATTTTTGGCTTGAGCTTCCCTTTTCCCCTTAGTATTGTGGTATATAATTTCTATGATTGATGTCTCAACCTCAAATACTTGTCGTTGGCTGCAGAAAATATAATTTTTTAAAAGAAAAACATTGTTTTGTTTTAAGATATATTTTGAGAAATGAAACAGATGAATTTTAAAATCTTAGCAAGCTGTTTCCACTCGACGTTATTGAATAATTATATATGTATATAAATGTTATTGTTACCCTTGTGATGTCTTATACGTTGTATGTTGGCCAGAGTGCTCATGGTTTGTTTGTTTGTTTGCTGAATTTCGCGCAAAACTACTCAAAGGTTATCTCTGCTAGCCATCCTGAATTTAGCAATGATAGACTAGAGGGAAGGCAGGTAGTCAACGCCCCCCCCCCCAATTCTTGGGTTATTCTTTTACCAACAAATAGTGGGATTGATTGTGACGTTATAACGTCTCCACAGCTGAAAAGGCGAGCATGGTTGGTGACGGAGGTTTTCGAACACGCGACCCTCATATTGAGAGTCGAACGCCTTAACCATCAAATCATGCCAGGCCACAAATGGGAAGGGAGAAATTTCATTCAAAGTAATTCCTTTTATGTACTTAAGGTGTGTGTGATGTTTTTCCTTCATGAAACTGTAATATAGTTTCCACAAATGTAGCAGAAACTGTTGCGGTGATTTTTGCACTTTCGGACTTTACTTGAACTGAAGGCAGCCAGCATTTCAAATGATTTTCTAAAAATATATAAAATAATTTATGTTTACAGAACTAGAATTTTAAAGATTTTAGAAAGCAAAATTTTGCAGTATTTAATTATATCGCTGGTTTGATGCGAGGAAGAAGATATGACTTTGTTTTGACTGTGCGGGAGTAGGCAAAGTGACCAATTGAGTGAGTGAGAGGCAACTCAGAGAAAGGCGTCTGACTCCGCCTCTTTTATGCTCAGTTGTTACTAAACAAAAATTATTTAGAATCACACAATACCAACGTCATTTACAAAATAGCATGCAGAATTCTACATCGGAGAAACAGGAAGAAAATTGGAAACCAGATTGATATGACAAAATAAGAAACAGTCCCATGGTTTTCACCATTGCAACTAAAAAAAACATAGTATATCTATTAAAAACACAGTCATTTTATACAAAGACCCAACATAAACAAACGAAAAATCAAGGAATCCATCTT
>NW_013665835.1:56091-59844 GCF_000517525.1 Limulus polyphemus | reverse complement strand
ACCCATTCAAGCCGTCTTCAACCATTATTAGTCTCAAAGTGGGTTCCTCGTCATCAAACTTAAAAACTGCGATACCTACAGCAGTATAGAATGGATAAACCAACAGACCTTGTTATAGAAGAATTTCACCCATGTGATTGTATGACGTCAGCAATTGTTCAGACGCCATATTGCAGGTCACATCGCAAGCTCTAAGTATGGGGGAGGTAATATTAAATTTACTTACTCCTGCAAGTAAAATCACTTATATCCTACGTCAGCTAATAAAACGTTTAGATGACATATCTAAGTACTAAGTATATTGCTAAATTAAAAATTGCTTGGATATCCGCAAAATTACCACAAACATGATTTTCAACACTTGATAAATGTCAGATCATTCAGTTGCCCGATCTTCAGTACCCAGACATGCACAATTTTTAAATAACAGTCTGTCCCAATATACTTGAAAGTTATTGAAGGCTTATAAAAATTAGGCCGCATGTAATTATTTCATTTCTGGCTGTGTTGAATGGAAATTCCAATAAAGGACATATTCCTCATTTTATCCTTGTTCTATAAATAAATAACTAAATTAGTAATGATAGGTATTTGTTCTAAAACTACACATCATTTTGAAACGAACCCGAAGCTACAAATTGAAAACTCTAAGCCCTTTCCAAAAATACTAGTACTAATAACAGAAAATTAACTATATTATCTAGTTTTCATGAAAGAAGGCGGTGTTGCGGGAACGTGAGAAGTATCCCAAAATTTTTAGAACAGACATTTACATAGGTCTCTGAAATTATAATCTTTCAATTTATGTGGTATAATGTGTACTTGCTGCAATCATGTCACTTGATCGGAAGTATGATGATAAACAGTAGTCATGTGAGTGAACGACATCGCATGAAACTCCTCTATACGCTGAAATCAAAATTCCTCAGCGTCAGACAACTTATTTTCTCACAATCATTAAAATATTCTGAACAGCGACATTATTAAATCAATTACGTCTACACGTTTTCTTCTTGCTTTATTTGTTGTTGTTGTTTATTTTTATTGCAATGATCCGTTTTCCTAAGATGAGCAAATCGTTTATAAGTGGTGTCCTACAATGTTGAACGGATCCAAAAGTATAGCAGTAATACCGGTAGTGACCTGCAGTGTTGAACGGATCCAAAAGTACAGCAGTAGTACCTGCAGTGTTGAAAGGATCCAAAAGTACACCAGTAGTGACCTACAATGTTGAACGGATCCAAAAGTACACCAGTAGTGACCTACAATGTTGAACGGATCCAAAAGTATAGCAGTAGTACCAGTAGTGTTGAAAGGATCCAAAAGTATAGCAATATCACCGGTGGTGATATACAGTGTTGAACGGGTTCATCACGTGATGTAACTCTTGATCAAAATTAAGGGCTGCGTGTTTTGTTGTTCTTCTTTTGTTATATCTTTTGTTTCAAAAGCACTCGAATCACTAAGAACTACAACAATAACTATTATGTTATATATATATATATATCTGAAATGTGAATGAAATCCAGAGAGTTATAACTTATACATGTATGCACTACAAATTAAACAATTACTGATTTACAACATTTAACAAAAATTTAGCATCTACTGTTTGTTTGTAATTAAGCACAAAGCTACACAATGGGCTATCTGTGCTCTGCCCACCACGGGTATCGAAACCCGGATTCTAGCGTTGTAAGTCCGCAGACATACCGCTGTGCCACGGGCGGGGGGGGACATCTATTGAAAAAAACATCATATTGGTTACACGTTTTAACATGAAATATAATAAAAGTATTAAAAAAATTACCGATAGAGTTTTGCTTCGTTCTTTTATTCAGAATGTTTTGTTAAACCATTAATGAACAACTTATATAATGTTTGAAAGTTCAAATGATCAAAAATATCATACATGTTAAACGAATATCTACAGAGAGAATGGAAAATTGAAAAGTGTATGTACAGTGTTTAATGTATTAAACTGTTCATTGTCAGATTACACTACGATGGTTCAAGAATTAAACTGTTCATCGTTGGATTACGTGTACGGTGTTTAATGTATTAACCTACTCATTTTTGAATTACGTGTACAATGTTTAATGTATTAAACTAATGATTGTCGGATTATGTATACGATGTTTAATGTATTAAACTAATGATTGTCGGATTATGTATACGATGTTTAATGTATTAAACTATTCATTGTTGAATAACAACAAATACACAGACTATAAGAGTTTCACATGTCATGTACGACGAGTTTTTGAAGAAAAGTGTCGGTTTCAAACGTCCTAGCTCTTTCATACTTTTTATTTTAATAGTATGTATGAAAAAATAGTTTTTCTGTCTGTCTGTGGAAACGAGCATTAGACGACAAATTAGGTCTAGAAATCTTACTAACATTGTATGAAGGCTTATCTAAACATTGAGGAAATTTATTAAATTTCCTGTAATTTATATTTGATTTTGAAAAAATACAGATTTATGTGTAAGCGGATGCCGTGTTTGAGAAATATATGTACTTAGTTAAAACTAAATGAGAGCTTTTGAATTCCTAAGATGTGGTTATTTATTTAAAAGTTTATCAATACTATTTAATATAATTTGTGAACTAGAATTATTGTTCGTTAAAACTACCAGTTTAATCGATTAGAATATCGTCTGTAACAATTTTTGTTACCAGCCATTTAAAATACATATAACGCAGTTAATTTACTCGCGCTGTGGTCTATATCAATGTTAGTTAACTATTTATACGTATAGATGTCACCAGTTTTCCAAACAACTACTTGCTGTAGTTTCTCCCCGTGATTACTGTTTGGTGTTTTATTTGTTTAATTATCGTTATATTTAGCAACTGTACTTTGAAAATGTATAAAGACTGGTGTAAATTCATTTTATTCTGCTTTAGATACTGAAGATGGAATCTGATAGAATTCCGAAACGTTTATCTATGTCCCCTTTTTGTCAATAAACAATGTTGTACATCATAAGTGTCGTAATCTTGTTTATAATCAAACTTCGTTTTCCTTCGAACACATCGATTGCTAAACTACAATAACGTTAGTGATTGCAAAATCAAAATTGGTATATAAATGTTCCATATGTAACTAACTGTTCATACATAAACTGTTGGTTGACTTTTTCATTTACACTTGGTCTTCAAAAAATGAAAGTCCAAATATTCTTGTAGTTTTTGACACATCAAGAAATATAGGACTAAAAAAATCTGGCTATTGATTTGAAACATTTCGTTCATTACAGGACGAAGAAAATACAAAGCACGAAACTGGGAATATTTTATATTGAATTATAAGGTCTTACGAAACTTGATGTTTATCATTATGATAGGTACGGATTAAAGAAGCTGTAGCTGCCCATTTTAATACATACAAGTAGAAGACTTTTACAGAACTATATTCATTTCATACAGAGGTAGATTGTTAAAGTTACATAATGGCGATTTGCACATAGCCGTCTCTAATTTAACTGTTAGACTAGACTGAAGGCAAGTAGTTAACAGCACCCACCGCTACCTCTTGACTGATCGGATAGTAGGTTTGTTTGTTTGTTTTGAACTTCGCGCAAAGCTACTCGAGGTCTATCTGCGCTAGCCTTCCCTCATGTAGCAGTGTAAGACTAGAGGGAAAGCAGCTAGTCAGCACCACCCACCGCCAACACTTGGGCTACTCTTTAACTAACGAATAGTGGGATTAACCGTCACATTATAATGCCACCACGGCTGAAAGGGCG
>NW_013665835.1:0-55184 GCF_000517525.1 Limulus polyphemus | reverse complement strand
TTTAAATGGCCCCCACGGCTGAAAGGGCGAGCATGTTTGGTGGGACCGGGTTTCGAATCCGCGACCCTCAGATTGCGAGTTGAGTGCCCTACCCACCTGGCCATGCCGGGCCGGATAGAAGGATTTAACCGTCAAACTTATAGAGTACTTACAGATCCAAAGTGCGGGTGTCTTTTTGTGACAGTAGACCACAAACTAAAATCGTCTTGTACAGACTCGCCAATCTGCTGTTGACTGAAGAGTTCATCATGGCCGATAAATTGGTCTGTTATTCTGAAATAGATCATCATCCGTAGGACAAAAGTGCTATTTCTTAGGGTAAACCTTAAGAAGGTTTATTTGTTTTAGGATAAAAACTATTCAATAGGCTCTTTGCGCTTTCTCCGCCTTGGGGTTCGAACCTCGAGTTTTAACGTGGTAGAGATTAACAGTTATCCTACATTTTAGTGAAATATTGGTACTAAGTCTTCAACAAAAGGTTTCTCCTGCCCCATAACAGAAACGTCTCCATAATCAATGTGAAATAAACCTAACTTTATATTAAAACTATTTTTAACTCTTTGGTAACCACTGTTTCCTTATGCGGAGTTTCAAGAGATAGTAGATCAAGGCTGTATTCTTTATATCGAGGGACAGCGTGGCTTAATCGTTAGCGTTCTGGACTTAAGAGCGTGAGTTTGTTAGAGGAATAACGGTCAAATCCTTCTATTTGATTAGAGTAGCTAAGAATTGGCGGTGGGTGCTGGTGACTAGCTACCTTCCTTCTAGTCTTATCAGTTCATAATTAAGGATAGCTAACGCAAATAACTGTTATGTAGCTTTATGCGAATTTCCGAAGCAAACACATCTATTTTTATGTAAAACAAATGTAAGGTGTTATGAGTTTATTGAATAATCTAGGTCGTGCTTTACTTGAATTAGTACACGAATCTCATAGGTACTGAAAATGCAACGCACCTATATGCAAAGCATTGTCATGATAAACTTATATGATGCTATTTTTTTTTTATTGGTTGTTATTAAGCACAAATCTACACAATGGGCTATCTGTGCTCTGCCCACCACGCTTATCAAAATCCGAATTTTGGCGTTGTAAGCTGTGAGACTTACTGTTGAGCCACCTGGGGGCAACATATGGTGTTAAAGCAATATAATTACTTATACCCCTCAGAAATTAAAACCTATAATTTAATTTGAACCATATTTTTGCAAATATTTACTAAATAATAGTGTTTATCATATATCGTTTCTTTTCCTTCTCATATCCAGCAATTCTTTCAAACATTTTTGTAAGATATCAAATGGCTCTTAATATCTTAAAATTTATTTGTTTTAGGATCAAACTATTGAATGGGTTCTTTGTGTTTCGTTCTACCCAGGAACTGAACCCCGATTTTTAACATTGTAAATCTCGAAGCTTACCGCTGAGCCACAGGGAAAAAATCTTAAGAATGAACAAGAAGACGACAAAGAAATAAGTACCAGTTACATATCATGTTCTCTAAAATTGGAAAATACAATAATTGATCAAATAGTTTTTGAATGTTGTTAGTTGCTGTTTAGTATGCTTATAAATGTACAATGTTTATAACCGTTGGAGTTTTTCATCGTTAATTTTATATACAAACCCAGAATCATGTTTAAAAAATCAGGAAACATAATAATAATTTCTGACACGCTTGTAGTCTAACAACAAAAAACATGTTATATATCAACAGCTGTGTCTTTATACATGAAATACTCAGTACAAACACAAGAAGAGTTATTAGCGTATAAGACAACTTATATTACTTCGTATATTCAAGTCCATAAAAAATGCAATAATAGGTATATTATTTTGAAGTCTCAAAAAATAAAATAAAAAATATATTTATTTTTTGCTGTTGGAGAATTCACCCTTAAGACTTATAAGTAGGCGAGGTACACTGTGACCCATAAAACTTCAAAAAGGCAGGATCAGTCCTACGGCCTCTTCTGAATAGTTTGTTAAATATGTTTAACACATATGAGCTGAACAAGGCCTAGATTTGTTTATATACTACAAAGGGTTTTTTTACACGCTGTCAAGTGACCTATTATAATAAAATTGTATTTATATACAGCAATTGAAAATATATAAATGGAAACTGAAAAAATAAAATAAATTCGTAGATTAAAATGTACGACAGTGTGTATAGACTGTTCAATAACTGTCGTTGAATTGAATAAATAATAATATAGTAGGGGTAATACCTCTAAGTCTAAAGTTCTTACAAAGTACGTACAGTGATAGTGCTGGGTGAACCTTGCCGACAGCAGGATATCCTTTACACGGATATTCTTCTTGTCTCTTCAAAATCAAATTCAATTTAAATAAAACCTACTTAACATTTTTAGAAAATGCTTGTGTTTTCCTATAAAGCTTTAAAATATATCTTTAATTGTTTAGAATATATACATTTATATGCATTTCTTTATAACGGAGACATAACGAAAAATTAAGATTTTAATGCTTTTGCAGACACTTCTATTATTATCTGATTCCTTCAACGAACCTTTCTTGATAAATGCTCCTAGCTAATGATATGCAAGGGAAAAATATGGAAATAATATGGTATTTTAAATAACGAACTAAAACACAAAATTAATACGAATTCTAAATCTTCCAAATATAATACAAGCATTTATTTATGACTATGTTTTCAAAATAGACATGTAAAAATGAGCATTTCTTACCATTCTTTGAAAAATATGCTTGCGTTTTTTTATTAGTATTTGAATAACAATATTTAATGGATTAATTTTGTTCCATTAAGATTTAAGATGAACCCTGTAATCTCGCTTACTTAAGTTTGACAAAATCACAATTGGTGATTACTGAAAGTTTCTACTGTCAGTTTTACAAGACTTGTATGATTGATAATTCTCTGTCGTATACAGTAAAACGATAATTACAAGCTTATATGAACACCATTATTTCTGCTTGATTAAAGCTCGATGTAATAATATGTTTTTGCGTTGCATACATGACAACTTACTTGTCTTATGAACACCGTATTAGCCCAAGAAATAAAGCTTGACTGGTTTAGGACAATGAGCGTTATCTCACAATGCAGTTAACACTAAAACGTGATACCAGTATTCAGATATTTACAATGATTTGAATAATTTTGGCTGCCGTAAAAGTTCGATCCGTAATAAATAACCCTTTTTGGAACACCATAAGTCACTTCAGAAAAATTGGGATACTATAATTACAAATTCCTAGATTACTTAATAGCTCTTACTTCAAGCAAAGTGCTCCCCAGTGGCACAGTGGTATGTCTGCGGACTTACAACGCTAGAATCCGGGTTTCGATACCCGGGTGGGCAGAGCACAGATAGCCCATTGTGTAGCTTCGTGCTTAATTACAAATAAAGCAAAGTACTGAAAAAGTGTCAAACTCATGCAATGAAACTCAAATGTACGTGACATCATGTGACCCAGAGATGGATTTTATGCCACTTATACCTATATACGTTGTTATATTTTATTACTGTACAGTAGCAACATTGTGTGACGATTTTATTATTATACATTTATTTTAATATCAACGTTTGTTAAGATTAAGTTTATGTTTAGAAGTATGAATAGCTTATAGTGTCAAATATGTATTTCGAAACTCCCGCTTATTCTCTAAAGTAGGCCTGGCATGGCCAGGTGGTTAGGGCGCTCGACTCGCAATCTGAGGGTCGAGAGTTCGAATCCCTTTCAGCCGTGGGGGCGTTATATTACGTGATGGTCAATCCCACTATTCGTTGGTAAAAGAGTAGCCGAAGAGTTAGCGGTGGGTGGTGATGACTAGTTGCCTTCCCTCTAGTCTTACACTGCTAAATTAGGGACGGCTAGCGCAGATAGCCCTCGTGTAGCTTTGGCATAATTCAAAACAAACAAACAAACAATTCTCTAAAGTTGTAGAAGATTATCGAGAGAAAGAATCAACAATATGTGTATGTACATAAACGCTTGTGTTAGCATCAGTATTATTACGTAAAACTGAAAAAGGGTATCTATCATTAGTTCGTTATAGTCAGTATGCTATAAACTTCGGAAGCTATAACTATGATTGATATATCGTTTATCAATCGGAAAACTTCAGATATTTGACCAGAAACATTTACAAAGTTCGAACATTACAAATCATTTAACTTCAGTGGATTCTCATCGGACATTAGCACTTTTACGAAAACATTAACTAACTTCAACGGTGGAAAACTCGGCGTGTATGGCTAGCGAATAACGAAGGGCAAAGCTAGCTAGCTCCCTGTCAAATAAATTATACCTACGTCAACTCATAATTAATTCGCTCATCGTGAACTCTCGATAAGATATCGAAGAAGTTCCAGACTAGAAAGAAGACTTTATATTGCTTGTAAGTTTGTGAAACTTTTGTTTATAAATCATTGTTTGTAATAACTATTTGTAGTAACTGTTATTGTAAATTGTATTGTTGTGTGTATATTAAAACGTATTTTGTGTTAAAAAAAAGAAAACTATGTGTATCAATTTTGTTGGCAAATACCATAAACTGACTATATATCGGCTTTTACTTAACTGATAAATCCAAAGTACAATTTAACTACTAAATTTAAATTTATCAGTTAACTCAATTTCAGGCTATTTGAAATTCTAATACGTAACATAATAAATTGGTGGCTCGTGTCAGAGATCTGAAGCAGAGACAAAATTCAATCTAAATTAAAATTTATATCATAATTCATTTTATATTTATCAGTCCCAAAAAGACTTGATCATGTCTGATTATCAAGATTTTCTTGAATCAACCTCCCTCGAACAACTAGAAAGATATAACAAAAATGAGTTACCCAAAATTGCCAAAATTTTAGAACTAGAAGTTAAAACATCAATGAGAAAAAATGAGCTAAAAAAAGCGTATTATCGAAATACTAGTCGATGATGATTTTTTGCTTGAGGAAGCATTAGAGGAATACTCTAGTGTCTTTACTAGCCAATCGGGGTTGAGTGATAAAAATAAATTAGAGATCCAGCTAAAACTCAAACAAATCGAGCTTGAAGAAGCTCGTATCGAAGCTGAAAGAGAATAGTAACAATTGTTTGTTCTACTATCCTATGTATATAGAGCATTAAAATTGTTTGTTCTACTGTCCTATGTGTATAGAGCATTAAGATTGTTTGGTCTACTATCCTATGTATACAGAGCATTAAAATTGTTTGTTCTACTAGCCTATGTATATAGAGCATTAAAATTGTTTGTTAAACTGTCCTATGTATATAGAGTATTAAAATTGTTTGTTCTACTAGCCTATGTATATAGAGCATTAAGATTGTTTGTTTTACTATCCTATGTATATAGCGCATTAATACTCCTTCGTATTTTCATTGTTGTTGAACACTACTGCTTTGTAATTTTAGAAGGGAAGTATGATTGATTTCGAAATACTTGTTTCTATGGTTCCGTCCACGTTTCAACGACGACTTACGCAAAATGTTTCAAAGCCGGTCGTAAGTGTTTTTATTGAGGTTTGTTCTATATTAAAAGCCTCAAGGCTAATTGAAGAAAATACGTTGCTATATCGTAGTTATCTGTTTAACCCCGAACTGAAAAGAGAATTTCAAAATCTACTAGTCGTAACTGTTTTTTTCTAAGAAAGAGTTTTCTCCGGAACTCTGTTATACAAATGTTTAACATTATTAAATTACCTCTGTTTTGTGACTTGCCCTTGTATAGCTTCCATAACAACAGGAAATATTCTCTGAAAACATTAAATTTGTCTCCTTGGAAAGGACAACACAGAAGCAAAGTGTGTTTCTTTAGCAAACAATTACAAATCAATTAAAGTCCATTTTGTATCGTTTTGTATTATTTATAATTGCATTAAGCGGCTTCTCATTTAGCATTGTGGTAAAAGAATTTCCATAACCAGACCAGAGAACAATGGGACAGACATCGTTGAATGTTGATAATGGTTGCGTTTACTTTTATTCTTTTACAACAGAATTTTATCAATGTATGAAAAAGCATATGAATAATTGTTTAATAACTTTATTCATTGTTTGAGGCTGATTATTTTGTACATGTATCATTGTGTTATCACCGATAAGTCATAATAAATGTTTAAAATCAATTTATAATTTTAGAACATTAACGATTTTTAACACTTTGTTTGTCAAACTAACACTAAAAAAAAAGTTAAAATCAGCCTTGGTGGGTTAACTCAAACTTATGTCAAGAAAATATTTTTTGAACCTATTGATAAGTTGAAAAACTATTCGAAACATAAGCAGTTTATAGGTTATATATCATATTATGTAACATAAATTGTTATGCAAAATATTCACAGTCAATAACCAATGAAAAGCAAAACAAAAAATTTAAGATGGTCTTCTCACAGTCCGAAGTATATGGTAGTGGTTAGACGTTTAATGACAAAGTTGTCAAAACGTAACAGTTCCAGAATAAGGTCATAAAAACAACACTGTTGAGAACTGTTAACAGCTGAGAGTTTAAATCATAATGATACCATATTGATGTCAAAATCAAACTTGAGCGAACAAACAAATTTTATTCAGTTACACGTGTGAAACTCACACAATCTACCCAATTTCCGATGTACAGTATCACGTGTAACTTTTCGCGCAATTGTAAAAATTCAGAAACAAATATTTGTTATTACACGTGCTGCTTTGTACCGTTGTAAGGTTTCACATGTCTTGTCCATATTTCTGAGGCACTAAGGTTGCCAAGGTGTAAAAATGTTCTTGGTCCTGCATGCCCACTGTAGTTACGTGCTGAAAGCAGCAGGGTTGTGATATATCACACTTCTTTGGAAGTTTCACCTTTGTGGGCTTCGTCTTTCGAGTTTTGCCCATCTTTTTAGGCACTGACAATGATATATTTAATGGGTCCGATGTCAAACGATCGATTTCGTCAAGAAACTGTACAGCAGCAGCAGGATTATCAAAACTTAATCCTGCCATCTGCCGGTGATCATTCGATAAGCACAGTGTATGAAAGCAATCTTCTTGGGCTTTGTAATTAGTCAAATTATCAATTACGTCCCCCCAAAGAACAAAACCCGTGCCTTTCTCAGCCACGACGATTTGCAACCTCCTCCGATTTCTGGCTCGAGTATCGCCTTTATCGAATAGAAGTACAGGAACACCAGTCTTTTCAAGTTCCCATTCCCCAGGACATCCATAAGAAACTGCTCGTGTGAAATACAAGTTGGCTAAAGAATGGCACACATAAACGTAGGTTTTGTGACCTCGGAAAAACATTTCAATCTGAGACAAGTCTTGTTCAGTCAAGTCTGTGTCTACGCTGTGATTTTCGCTAATCTCAGAATCTTCAGATTCGCCTGGCGAGTTCGAAAATGACAGAGAGGTTAAAGATTTAGACAAGCGCTTTAACCCTAGCGTGTCATACTTTTCGGTGATTTTTAAAACAGCCTGCTTGTCCTGAGAATCATAAACCATCGAGGAATACAATTCATCACTCAATTCTGTTTCTGCTTTCGACAAAAATTCCGTTGACGAATATACTATTTTAGTCTCAGGATGATTACTTAGATTTTCAACAGGCTTCTTTTGACCATACATGATTTTCGTTGTTAAGTTTAATGAATCGTAGATAGGACTCTCTTTTGTAGCAACGTGCTGAGATCCTTCTCTGTTATTGAACATGTTTGTTATTAATTTTCACATATTATACATTTTGACGTTTGGTTTCTATTGCTCATTTTGACTATAGACTATTTAAGTACTTTGTTGATACATTTTCAGAAATGCACGTTACACATTTCATCTAAGTCAGTGTTAATTGTTTTCTTTCCCTTGCACTGGAAACAAAATGTTATCTTTCCTATGGAACACCTTCAATACGAAATGGGACCATAATCTCGACTCCGTGTAATCTTCACTTGTGTTAAATCTTATGCCTAAAAAAAATAGAAATAAAAAATGAATAAATTAATTGATGATTTTTCATCCACGACATAACAAAATAATGGGCAGGTAATAACTAATGATGTCCCCGGTGCGTCAGTGGTAAGTTTAAGGACTTAAAACACTAAAATCTGGGGTTCTATCCCCCACGATGGAAACTGTGACTTTACTTTAAAAAAGCAAATTACATGACGCATTCCTCATGAAATATTAAACAGAATATGAAAAGATAAGGGTAGGAAAGAGTTTCTATTGGACAAAATAACCATTTGGTTTATTACTAGAAACTTCTAATTAACCTCATTCCAACCCCAAATTAATTTTATTTTGTTCAAAATTATTTGGTTTATTTCATTTTTAGCGTAAACGTTCGAAACTTTTAGTATAAAAATACGCTTTTGTGACTATTTAACACTATTTTCGGAAGAGAAAAAGCGTAAGACGTATAAAGTAGTTTAATCCGTAGAAAATCAAAATTATAAGACGCATTAAAGATTTTTCAAATCGTAAATTAAGAGTGCTTAATGTACGTAAAGTAGTAAATATGGCTAACTATAGATATATATATATATATATACCATAAATACAATACTATTATTATATTGTTTAATTGTAGTATACATTACATACATAGCATAAGAGTCTTAACATCTAATGATTAATTCAGTCTGAATAACATATATAAATGATTAGTTTCATTATTGCTAAGGTACATTAAATACATCAAACTATAACAAAATCCTTGTAAGTAGAAATAAAGTCATGAGACTAAATATTTAGGTACATTTAAAGTACAAAATACTTCTAAGATATCTTGCTTTATGTCTTTCAGTCTCAAGTCACATATGTGTCCCTCTCTAAAGCACTGCCAAGTTACATATATATCCCCTTTCTAAAGCATGCTATGGGCACATATATGTCCTCCTCTAAAGCACTGCCTTGTCATATTTATGTTCCACTCTCAAACACTGCCATACGCACATATATGTTTTCCTTCTAAAGCACTCTTATGGATATACATATCCCCCTACAATAGGATTGTAGTGACTGTATATATATAAGTTTTGAAACATGTGATATTAAGTAAATTTTCTGTAAAGTAAGCAATAAACTCAATCATTCTATAATGAATTTTAAAGTATTATGTTGCATAATAGCATTCAAATTTTGAAAATAATTGCATGGATAATCAATTTACTAAATACTTCTTATATGATCATCTGTAAAATATTTCAGATAATTATCTCTAAAAATAATATTGATATGACAAATAATAAGCGAAATAAGGGGGGGGGGGTTGACCTCATATGACATAAAGAAAAGCAACAACAAAAACACAATGGCATATAAAGGATTAAAACAAAAGTAGTAAACATTATAAGTACAGCATTGGTGAGTTCAGGTAACGCAAGTAGTAAGCATTATAAGTACAGCATTGGCGAGTTCAGGTAACGCGAGAAGTAAACATTATAAGTACAGCATTGGTAAGTTCAGGTAACGCAAGTAGTAAACATTATAAGTACAGCATTGGTGAGTCTAGGTAACGCAAGTAGGAAACATTATAAGTACAACATTGGTGAGTCCACGTAACGCAAGTTGTAAACATTATAAATACAGCATTGGTGAGTTTAGGTAACGCAACCTATAGGTGATCACGATGCCAGAAAGTATATGCTGTTCGAGAGTTTTTATGCATTACGAATCTGGAAAGATTTAAAATGATATGATAAAAAACACTTCACGTGTAGCTCTAATGCATAAAGAGACTTTTCGTAACTACTTTAGAGAGCTTCAATTCATCTTCAAGTGAAGGAACTGTTTCAAATATTCATCAAACTTGAGCAAAGATCAATGAATATAAGAATAAATATATAGGAATTATATATGTAATTAACTCAGATAGTGGCTAGCTTTCACTACATGGTTAACATCTGTCCGTAAAGTTCTCACTATGAACATATAATATCTATGTATGTGTATATATGTATAAACACACACCCACACACATGGAAACACTGAAACTATAATGAAATTTTTCCTTGCTTTTCCCACCGGTTTTCTTAAAATCACAATTTCAAGCTTAAGGCAGTTCTTGTGTCAAACTGACGCATTTAATAAACGTTGTTTGGAAATTTTTTCAACACAGAATACAAAAACATTACAAAAATAAAAGAATAAAAGCTCAGATGCCTATGTTTAGATTTTTTTTAATTGTTTCGGAAAATATAATCATGAACATAAAGTTTACTGTATAAAGTCTGAATATAAAAGTAAATAATATCACTTTTATGCAATGCAAAGGATAAGGTTGGTTTGTTCACCTGAGTGACACCTAATGCACATAATGGAATAAGCGGACAGATTACAGACCTTCATGATTCAGACAAAAACGTCCCTAATTTTAAATGCGAGACAGAGGGAAGGCAACCAAACGGCAGTAACCGCCCTCTGAAGCGGCTATTTTTAACCGAATAATGGTGTTGGCCATAACTCTTATAACGCACCCATAGCTGAAAAAGCTTTTGAATCCAAGACCCATGGATCCCTAATTCAATACCCTAACCACTAGGTCATGTTAGGCCCTAAAGGATAAGGAAGCACATGTTCTGACAGACAACTCAAAACTAAACTAGTTTATGGTATTTTAGCAACGTTAGAACTTTGTGTAAAGTTAGGGGGTGAGAACTTTACTTGTTAGAAAGCAAACCATATAATCATAATGAAGATCTTAATCTTTCCGTTTGTTTGTTGATAAGCATAAAGCTATACAACAGATAATCAGTGATGTGCCCACCTCAAAGATGAAACCCCCGAATTTTAGCGTTATAAGTCCACAAACTTATCGCTGAGCAACCAGCGGACAACAGGTTTTCTAAATTAAATCTATGAAGTTTAGTACTCGTTCCCGAAGTAATCTGATAGATCTGAGACTATTTCACTGAAATTGAAACTAGAGAGATAAAAATGTAGTTACAATCAACTGCTTCAGGCAAGTGGGAATGATTACGTAATGATAAACTCACGGATACATTCGCCGCGTACACCCATATGGTGGTGTGTCCTGTATATCACATGCTTTTGAAATGGCTGTAAATCAAGGTCAGCATCCCCATACAGCAATAGCACAATAATCTGTGATGTAACAACCTGCCCCCTTTACTAGTAACATCGCAATGCATCAACGAAATTTCATAACGATAAAAGCTCTGACATTTCCACTGTTTTACCTTCTCTTCACCATCTAAGGCTCTGACAGTTTCAGCATTTCCACTGTTTTAACCCCCATTCGCCACCTAAAGCCCTAACAATTTAGCATTTTCATTGTTTTAGCCCTTTTTTGCTGTCTAAAAACCTGACAATTTATCATTTGTACTGTTCTACTTTTCTTTGCTGTCTAAAAACCTTACACATTAGGATTTTCACTGTTTTACCTTCTCTTTACCATCTAAGGCTCTGACAGTTTCAGCATTTCCACTGTTTTAACCCCCATTTGCCATTTAAAGCCCTAACAATTTAGCATTTTCATTGTTTTAGCCCTTTTTTGCTGTCTAAAAACCTGACAATTTATCATTTGTACTGTTCTACCTTTCTTTGCTGTCTAAAAACCTTATACATTAGGATTTTCACTGGTTTACCTTCTCTTCACCATCTCTTTGAAGATAAGAACCTTTAGTGATTAATTCTTATTAAATATTTCTTATACTCTCTAGTCTTATCTCCGTGATGACAAGAGTCTTCTATGTTACATAGCTCAACTGTATTACAATTTTGTACAGTTAGCTGGAGAGATTATATAGAAGTTTCATAAAAATAAAATAACAAATGAAACTTGATCAGTTGACATATCAACTTTGATGATAATCTGAATTTTTGCACATAGAATAACCCACATTAATTTCATACAAGCCTAAAAAGGAACTAATATACTAATATTTTGAACAAAGAAATTAAATTCACATTAATTTTTTTCTGTTGATAGAACTTTTGTGATGATCTTACATTCAGTTAAATTTTATAAAAAGTTTTCACTTGTTTCAACATTATAAGACAACACCACCTTTACAGCTGCTTCTTTGACAGGTGCTTTAAAGAAAAAGCCTGGTTCAAATATAGTAACATAAGATTAAAATTGCTACTAAGCATGTTACAGATATTCCAAATGAAGAATCAGAATTCCAAGATTATAGTACACGATCTCAGTTGCATTCATTTACACATAGAAAGAAACTGGCAACACAACAGAATACTTTTATATCATAAAAATAAAATAACAAATGAAACTTGATCAGTTGACATATCAACTTTGATGATAATCTGAACTTTTGCACATAGAATAATCCACATTAATTTCATACAAGCCTAAAAAGGAACTAATATACTAATATTTTGAACAAAGAAATTAAATTCACATTAATTTTTTTCCAAACAGACTATAAACCAAGACTCTGTGCTACAAATGTATCCAAATCTGTCTCAACAATACCCGCTAATGGTCCTATGACCTCACAGCCACGTTGAAAAATGTCAACATTATGATCACTGTTTAATATGAGCTTTGTGATATCTAGAATATGAATTCATTTTCCACCTTTAAATTACAGAAACCTGAATCGACAAATATAAAAATCAGTTAAAGGATCAAACACTGAAATTGTAAATATAATGGACACTCATGATTTGTTTGACATGTGGCAACACGCTCTACTGAATAAGCATAAACTTACCAGTTTGAGATAAAGAGTCTTAACTTTATACCACAAGATGCACTTAAGCTATATATTAATAATTTCGATTAACGTATAAAAATCTACTGGGATTCTTATGTCGGATTCCCCGAAATATAGAATTGTCATTTCTTAAATTATAGGCCCGGCATGGCCAGGTGGTTAGGGCACTCGGCTCGCGGGTTCGAATCCCAGTCCCACCAAACATGCTCGCCCTTTCAGCCGTGTGGGCGTTATAATGTGACAGTCAATCCCACTATTCGTTGGTAAAAGAGTAGCCCAAGAGTTGGCGGTGAGTGGTGACGACTAGCTGCCTTCCCTCTAGTCTTACACTGCTAATCTAGGGACGGCTAGCGCAGATAGCCCTCGCGTAGCTTTGCGCAAAATTCAAAACAAACAAACAAATCCTAAACTACTTAAAAACACACTCATTGCCTATGGACTTCATGCATTATAAGCTCTCCAGGTTAAGAAATCAAATACAAAAATATGCTTTGTGTATTTACATTTCATAAGTGCTGTCACTGGTGGTCTCAATATTTATTGTCAGAAGTGATCAATATTGAATCTATCATAGATACTCACTTTATAGACAAAATATGTAAAATTAATAAATCCACCACACTATGAAACAACTTTAAAGGTAAATATTTCAACGAAAACAAATCACCAAACTTACCCAAAGTACTTTCATTGAGCATAAAGCAACTCAAAAATAACTATTTTAGTTTAAAACAAAATCTCAGAGATAATAGAAATCAAGAATTGAATTGTGAAAACCTGCATTTTGGTTCAGTCTGTAATTTGAAAACCACGCGTGATTTTAGAGAATGGGAAAGTTATTTATTTTTTACTAATTCCTTATTGCCTAATCGTAACATTTAGTCTTACGCCTTTCTTGTATAGCTAGCTTGCATACAATTATTACAGTAATTGGGTGGATAGATAACATTTACCAGTGTTATCCATATTTAGTTAAACAGACTCTTTCGGCCAATATGCAATAATCCTCAATTCTGGATAATGCTCACATTCCAAAGACCCAGTTCGAAACAAATACTTGTCAACACAGAGCAACATTGGAACTTGTAGAATGTACGTGACTTACACATAAAACAGCATGCAGTCAGACGGGTCAGCAGACTCTCACGGTCAATCAGGTCGTCTTCTTCCCCCCTTCTCTCAGCAACTCCCTTCAAGCCTAACATATTATTCAGCTTCAAGGCCAAGGAACCAGGCCAGAGACTTAAACTGGTTAGCGTTTGATGAGTCAAATATGCCATTTTTTTATTTTTGTTGTTTTTGTTTTTCAGCGTTTCGTTACATCTCCCAAAAAACAAAAACAGTGTATTTAGTATTTTAAAAATATCTTCAGAGATAGACGAAGAGGCAGACAAATATTTAATAGATATATATATATATATCTAAGCTACTGATTTTCTTTTCTATAATTAACTTTAATGTTTGTTTGTTTTAATGTTAAGCACAAAGCTACTCAATGGGCTATTTTAACGTCATTAGTCTGGAGACTTAACACTGAGCTACTGAGAGACTTTAGTTACTATTTATTAAAGAAATAGAAATAATATGTGATTCGTAAGGTTACTTTTGAGTTTCTTGTGAACCAACTAGTTTTTAGAACACTACGTAGATTTCTCAAACTGTATCCTTCCAACAAGGATTGAGACTTTTTTAAACAATATGGTTATCAAGAGATGAAATTGAATCATGTTTTTATTCTAAATCATTCTTTTGTTTTGCAACAAAATTACATTCAGTAGAAGAGGGTAATAAATCCTTTGCTGGCTCTAACTTCTTTCATTGCCACAAAATGGAATAATATCTCAAATGAGATCGAAACTGTGTATTTTATTTTTACATTTTACTTTACTTCACCCCGAAATCAGGAGCTTCCATCGTAAGTTGTAATGTTTTGTTAGATGAAAACATTTATTTTACAATAGCGTGTGGTTAGAAAAAAATTAACATCTATGGAAAACGATAGAACTTAGAAGTGTACTGTTCTAAATAAACTGAAACTCATTAATTTTGCCAAATCTCACATAATAAAAACATATGCTATGTATCTATTTCTCCAAACAATATATCTAATGTATAATGTATAATTATATCTTACCATTAATCGAAGTACATATTTTTGACTGAAAAAAAAATCCATAAAGCACCATAATATGACTCCTAATTCTTATTAATAATTTTACTGCAAAGTTCCAGTACATTCCTTTGAGACCTGGCATGGCCTGATGGTTAGGGCGTTCGACTCCCTATCTGCAAGCCGGGGATTAAAACCCGTTGCCGACTGCTCGCGCTTTCAACCGTTGGGAGCGTTGTAATGTTACGGTCAGTCCCATAATTCGTTAATAAAGAGTATCACAAGAGCTGGTGGTGGGTGGTGTTCACTAGTTATCTTTCTCTTAGTTCATCACTTCAAAATTAGAGACAGCTAGAGCAAGTAGTCCTCGAGTAGCTTTGCGCGAAGATTCAACAATAAACAAACATTCACCTGACTAAACCTACGTCACGATCTAATAACATAAACAAGGAAAAAACAAAAAACCACTCCAATCAGATACACACTTCCCAAATGAAGTTTTCGTAGGATCAGTCATATAATACACTAGAACCATTTTTATCTAAAACAAATCTGTATACACTTATAACATTATTGGTATTCTATAATATGCAACAACTTTATTTCGTAGTTTGATATGTTTCTTAGTTGAAAAGAATCAAATTCCAATAAAGATATAGCTATTGATAGCTATTGCTTGGTCTACTGATTTAATTATTAAACTTTTCATTAAGTGAGGAAAAGTAACACAATTAAAAACAAATCAAGATCCATAAAATCCCAATAGGCAAATGTCTAGAAAAACAGAATAAAATAGCTGAATTTTTAATTTACTGAATTTTATAAACACCCTGGATTAGCGGTAAGTTTACGGACTTACAACACTAATATCGGGGGTTCGATCCGCTGTGGTGAAAACTAATAAAAACTTTTCCGATTTTTAGCATGTATTTAACTACCGATTTTAGAAAGAAACATATTTTGACTGAAGTGTGCATATCGTAGTATATGTATATATATATATACATAATTATATATATGACCCAGATCTCAAGTGAAACTAAATATAAAATAGCTTTTACACAAATTCATAAACCTACCTCAATAAATTCCATACGCGAAAATAAAATGTGTGTAAAAATACAAATTCTTATTACAGGGACCTGGATTAAAAGTCCCTAAGTCGTCCACATCAAATACCTGCTGCAACCTAAGCATTGGAACATACGACTAAATCATAACATCCCACTACGTTAAGTGAACTCAAACACTGACTAACCGAAGTAGCTTCTCGGAATCTCCCGTCATAGCATAAACATGCTTGAGGCTACATTAAGTCATTATGACGTCATAGGCTGTTTCCTAAGACGTAAAAGTAAGAATATTCAAACAGTGTATGAAATATTGGATTAATATAAATAATCCACTAACTTTTCTGTCATGTGATGAATGATATATATATACATATAAACTCATCATTTTCAAGCAGCTTGCATTGGTTACAAGCACACATAAACAAGTTAACGCAGTGACTGGTTTACGTTTATGTCATATAGAATAATCCGTAATATTCAATATAAAAATCTCAAATAATTAGATTTGAAAATATGCTGAAGCTCATAGATTTCTGTCAAACATTTATCATTCTTTTACACTGTATGCAGTGCTCTGACAACAGCATTGGAAAAATATCTGCGTTCGAAATGTTTAAAATGTAAAGCCCTCGTTTTAAAAACTAATGGTTTCGTTTAGTTCTCTACCTTGGAGTCCATTCAAATAAAGACCTTCCACTTCCCTTAGGATTTTCCCACGATCTATTCAATATCAGTCTTATATATTCTTCCACAACACTTGTTTTATTATGTTCCGTCATATCAAGTGGAATTCATCGTTTCTACTTGAAAGGAAACACATTACACTGATTTTAGCGTCGGTATTAACAAGAGAACTTGGTTTTACCGAAATGTTTTCTCTGTACTTAAAAGAAAGAAATCCTTGATAATAAAATACAAGAGAACACTTACAGCTAAAGAGTTTTATGTAAATAGACTAACCGAGTAAAAACGTTTTAAGGAAATTCTGAAGAACGTAAATGCTGAAAAGTTTCACCCCTTTATAACCTTGACCTATATTGAACAGAGTTGACTCACCATGGTGAATACTAAGTCCCCAGACCTACAACCATACTTAGAATTGGTGTATATCACATTAGTCTTACATAACTTAAAAGTTTTCTTTGATTCACATACAGTCTGATCTTAAGAATATGTCAAACTTTTGAAGGTCTTGTTTACATACAGATTTATAGATTTAATATGAATATGGATAAAAAAAACAACAACAACATTAAATTTACCATGATTAGGAAGGAATTTAATCTATATTTGTTGTAATATATACATTTTTCTGACGTCATCTGATGTTTAAAATACCAAACAACGGAGAAAATCACAGGAAACGACATCTGGTGGTCGTACGAATCAGTAGAGTGGAAAAAGTTTTTATAAAAACCCACACTTCTTCGCCTACAATATATACAAATTCCTTTTTAGCTACGTGAGTGTAAAGTAGGGTTTTCTATATAATCTCTCTCCTTTGTTTTGACAGCAATGCCAAAGTTTTTTTGCAGAATACAGCGTCTGTTATTTCCTTACTTCTTATTAGGTGGAGCCCAAACTTGGAGGATATTATACTAACTAAAGAACTTAAGTATTCATTGAAAATATATTTCTCTAAAATATGAAAGGGATGAATGTGGTTAAGAAAAGAATGTTGATATAGGAGTTGTTTATAAAAACGTACTTACCACTCGATTAAGAATACCATAATATTGGAAGCTAACATAACTGTATCAATAATTGATAACCTTAGAAATGAATAACTATTACAACTAATATGAAATGATATTTAATTATTTTAGTTATATACTTAGAAGATTAAACAATAATATTCATCAATGTATATCCGAGGTTTTATTACTATCCCAAAAAATTTTTAGCTGTGAAATTACGATTTGTTTGTATAGTTGGCACATAAAACTAGATTCTTTATGTAATCTCAAAATTTCGTGAATATATTTCATCAAGTTTCGTTACTGTTTTTGCTTAATTCTGCTGAAATTCAAATACATTGATTAATCACTTTATTAAGGTTCTCAGGTGCATTTAAAGAAAACTTCATTTATTTGTTTATAAAAAAATAGCCTGACCGAGTGATGTGTCCTATAAATCCAGAAAGTTAGCCACTGAAGTTTCTCACTCCTGTTTGTATCGGAGCGGATAAACGGTTTTCGGAATGATTGTCAGCTGCCATATGTTACGTGCATCAGATGTCAAGGGTACGGACAGGAACGTCCCTTAACGTAATGCTGCAAAACTCTCACAGTGCAGTTTCGCAGCTATATTGCTGAAAAAAGTAAGGAAAAAATCGACAAAATGAATCTCTTAGAAAGAGGTCTTCAAATACACCATGCAGCCCTGTATTAAGGAGAACAGAACAAACAACTTCAGAAGGTATTTAACCAAACAACTAACAACACATAGACACGACAACAAAGAATGCAAGTGGCAGAAAAAATGAGGACTTACAGAGAAACAACAATAATACTTTATCCAAACGCATACATTGATTAATGGGTAAATAAAAGCTAAATGACAGAATTCAAAAACCTTCACGTAAGACACAAGTCACTATACTCAACATTAATGTCTGCGTTGCTATTTCTGTTTTCATCTTTTAGAAAAATGAAACTGAATGTATAACGTTAACTGACACCCATCACGTGAAAATAAATATTTCCATAACAATAGAATATATATAAACATTCCCACAACAACAGGATATATATATATAAACATTTAATGTATATATATAATATGATATAATAAAAGTCTATGTTAACTTCTTTAAAAATGCAACTAATTGTTGTGTAAAAATTCAATTCAGTATAAGTGAAATTATTAAGCAATGTAATTATTCAAACGTCTGATTTTAGTGATAATCCCAGCTTCTGATAAGAGGCCGATCGGGGCCCAGTGATTAGCATCTCCAACTCTTAATCAGATAATTGTGTAGCTTTGCGTGAAAATTTCAGAACAAACAATGCATTTTTTTATCAGCTTTAACTGAAACTCTACTTGACACACATTTTATAGTTAAGTTAGCAATTTATTTTCAAAGATATATACAGACTTTGTTGAAGAGATATGGAGGAAAGGTTCAAAATTAACAGGGATGAAATCTGAAAATGTTATGTGAAACTCGCAAAGATTGTACGTACATATATCTAGGTGGCTGTAAAATGTCCGAAAACGAACTACAGATGGATGGATATGAATGAAAACTCTATAACCCAAGCGCTTTCGAAAAGTGGACCTTTCTTCTTCAGGGGCAAACTAGGATAGAAGGTAGGTAGATAGATCAAATATGTATAATTCACTTTTAACGTTTTTCTATTTCTCTGAATTTTACTTTGGCTAGTTTAATTTGAGAAACAAGTTTCGACCTTTAATATTCAACTATTTCCCCATTTAGTGACAACAAATTATGGTCAGTTTTTAAACTAAGTCATTGTTTTCAGTGGTCAAACAAGTTTCGACCTTTAATATTCAATTATTTCCCCATTTAGTGACAACAAATTATGGTCAGTTTTTAAACTAAGTCATTGTTTTCAGTGGTCAAACAAGTTTCGACCTTTAATATTCAATTATTTCCCCATTTAGTGACTACAAATTATGGTCAGTTTTTAAACTAAGTCATTGTTTTCAGTGGTCAAACAAGTTTCAACCTTTAATATTCAATTATTTCCCCATTTAGTGGCAACAAATTATAGACAGTTTTTAAACTAAGTCATTGTTCTCATGGTCGTGTTTTTCAAATTTTTGGCAAATATCAACTGTAATTCAAGTTTGAATGTCTAGAATATCTCAACAATGTTTGTTTTTTTTTCACACAAACTTACATGCCTCGAAATATTAGGGCTGTAATGTTAAAACTGATAAAGGGTTAATTTTCATGGCTTTGACACAGAATACTCTAACTCTACGTATAGGCGTAATTACAAAAAAAAACTGAGTAAGAGCATTTTCAGGCTATTACGTCATAGCGATGACCTAAGGGAACCTTGAACTGGAAAGCACTGTAATGTACGTCTGTCTTTAAGAGCTGCATGAGGTGGAAAAGTTTCGAATGGTGTAAGCTGAAAAATTACTGCAAAAAACCAAAAAAAAAACAAAACAGAATTAAATGAAACACTTATACAATAAATTAGGTAAAACATTGCAAAGATCGGAAAATAATATATTGTGCTGAATATAATAACTTCCTGTCTTTGATGGATTGAATGTATATAAACGTGCAGTTTGATTTTGTTCAGAAACTTAAAATGGCTCGAAGAGTACAGATCTGGACCATGGAGAATCTATAAACAGAAAATAGTATATATATATATATATATATATACATAAACACACATATGTACCTAAAGGTAGGGTTTTCTGTTTACTGGTATCAAACAAGCACAAAAGGGTTAAGTAATGATCATATGATGTCTGGAGTGATTGTCGAGATTGGTCTGTGTAATAAATCAGTTGAATAATCAAACTTTCAAATTAATGCACTTTTACATGTGTGTATGTATAAAAGGTATTAGTTATGTAATGTATTCACATATTGATTTATTTCTTTGGTTGCAAACGTTGTGCCAGATATTATAAAATCCTATTTTCATGTACGGTTATACATTTGTTATCTGGTCACTATACAATAGCTAGTATAGCCGATAAGTTAAAAGAATAATAATACATAAATAGATAAAATCCACTTGTAACGTTATAAGACTCTTTCTCTGTGTTACCAAGTTGGTAACATCCTGGAAACTGCACAAAGTCAAAATTAGGCCTAATAACTTATATTTAGAATTAGAATTGGTATTCAGTTGTTTGATCTCACCTACATAAAAAACTTCGACAACTTTTTCAAATCCAAGTGGGAGAAAGACGCAAGATATTTTTTTTTTTGTTTGATCTCTATATATTATTGGTTTTAATGAGAATTCAAGAAGCTTTAGAAAGCTCCTCACTCTTTTAACCCACTTAAAAAGAAAGAAAATCAAACCTGAAAGAAGGAATCGAACGTGTGTTTTATAAAAAGTACCCTTGGCTTTTCTTACTGTATGTGAGATCTAAGATACAGGTACAATAAACATTTAATTCTTTTCAAACTTTCGTTCTATTTCAAACAAATAAACTCGCCTAGCGACTAGGAACTAAATCTTTATGCACCCGATTGTTGATGAGTAACCTAATTAGGCCTTAAAAGTACTGTTTGAACAATACGAATTTGTGTATTCAATACCGTTCTCGAAATACATACGATACTGTTACGCTAGCCAACCGTATGGCAACAAAGGTTCTATCTGTCATCTAAATTTTTCTGTATTGTACAAAAATAGCACGTGTATGTGTGGTAGCTTTGATGTCATTATAAGTCAGTTTAAGAACGTATGACCAAAAGACGTTTGTTCATTAGAAATAACAATCTATAAACAGACTATTACTTTATAAACAAAGACCTAATTTAGTCTTGCGTATTGGAAAGATAATTTAGTAACAGCGTGCTTATAACTTCGCAGTCGTATAGGAGATGTTTAAGATCTTATTCCAGCAAGACAATGGTAAAAAGTCGTAGTAATTACTAAGGAATTAATAGGCTACATGTATGTTTGTATTGCTGAAACCTAACCATTTTCTTCCAATTAAATTTGTTGTTCAAGAAGTTATTATTGTACTATTGAGAACACTGCTATATATTTGTAGCATATAGAGGTGCTAAGATACACTTTAAAATGGGACAGAATTACAAATAAATAAACAATACACTCGTTAACGAGCCTCTATGCTCTACAAATATTATAGCAGTTAACCAGAGAATAAATGAACACATGTGTAATTTTCAAGCTTTGCCATTTATAATTAGGCCACCTATACCCTGTGTTCGAGAATAAACACAATGGTCTTCAAGTTGAAAGAAAGGAATACATCAGATAATTCTAATTGAGAACAAAGATTACATTAACAAAACAAGGAAAGAACAAAAGAGTTAGAATACCGTGTAATTCTATCATAAAATTAAATACTCAATTAAATACGTTCAAGGTTAACTCTATTTGCTAAAACTATTCACTAAAGTTTAGAAACTAGTTAATATACATTCTCTTGTTATCATACGCAGAAACGAAACATGAAAAAAACCCTTAATAATATAATATATTAGCTTTTATGTCATTATATGTCAGTTCAAAAACATATGACCAAAATTTGATTATAACTAAGTAAATTTTCTGTGCATCTTGATTTAACCAATTAAGACTTAAAACGAGAAAAAAGAAAGGTAAAATGAATGAGCACAATGGTCTTACATTTGAATAAAAGAAATACATCAGATAACTGAAATTGAGAGCAAGAACCTCATAAGGAAGATATTACAAGAGTGTATTAACAAAACAAGCAAAGAGCAAAGGAATTCGAATACGGTGTACTGCTATCATAAAATTAAATACTCAATCAAAACAGACAAACTGACATCCAATCTACTACACCAATGTAAATTATATTTTTCTTTTATATAGGAATTTAAGATACTTGCATTAAACCAAATAGTATCTAATCATAATAGATGTTTGTTTGTTCTTAATTATGCACGAAGCTACACAAGGGCTATCTGTGCTCTGCCTACCACGGGTATCGAAACCCTGTTTCTAGCGTTGTAAGTCCGCAGACATACCGCTATGCCACTGGGAAGGAGTTTCCAGATACTTTTTTATTTATTCTATAATAGACGATGCTATCCTACATTGCAGTCTAGCAGTGGTAGATTTTTACCTTTATTTTTCTCTTTTTAGGTCATTACTGATTAAATCAAGATGCACAGAAAATTAGTTTTAATCATCTTTTGGTCATATGTTTTTTAACTGACACATAAAAGCTAATACATCATATTATGAAAGAGTTTCTTTCATGTTTCGTTTCTACGTATGATAAGACGAAAATGAATATTAACTATTTCTTAACCTTAATAAATAGTTTCGGCAAATAGAGTTAACCTTGAACTAACAGTTGGCTCCAGTGACCCTAGAGATAGTGACCGGTCAGCAGCTTGTGGCAGCAAGTCTGGTTGAACAGGATGTGGCTCAAGGAGCTTGGAAACATACTTTTTATCAAAAGATTATGCGGAGTGAAAGTTACCTGAACTTGAAATAAACAAAGACAAACATCTTAGAAGATACTGTTAAAAAATATTTCAAATACTTGAAAAGAAAAAGTAGAAAAACGTATAACGAAATTGTGTGTTTACACATGTCACTGCTGTCGAAAAACTATGGACTTAAGATGAAAATAAAAGTTATGCGAAAACGACTTTTGATTCCGAATAAAGCATAACAAAATTGCTGATTTATGAATGCAATAAAATCTAGACTTATAAGAGCTTGTATACTGCCTTTATTTTCCTCTTAAGTTTATAGAAGTTAAACAATAGTTAATTCTGTAAAATATTTGGATGTAAGACAGAAGATACGATTAAATCTCAGTAAACTAATTATGTGGTTATATGAAAAAATGACTTAGATGCGCTACGAGTCTGTTCACAGTATAAAAACCCATTTCAGATGGATGAATGCGATTTTATATAAAAAACGTTATGAGTGACTCTTACTAATTATTGATTATTTTCAAACTTGAGTTATACTTCTGGAATAATTTAATATTTACAAGCCATTTGATGGGGAAATTACGCAAATTTAAGAGAAAAATATGCTTTATGGGATAACAGTATAAAAAGGTTTGTTTATTTGAGAATTATCGCATAAAGCTAAACAAAGCATTATCTGCCCTAATTTTGAACTGATAGATTAAAGGAAAAACAGATAGTTAACGGCAACCACCGCCAACATTTAGACTTCTATTATCCGACCGAATAATGGAATTTGACTGTCACTCTTGTAGCACACTCACAGCCTCAAAATGCGGATCGCGTTTTTGCGGCAAAAATATGCATACCATGAACTCTCAGATTCGCAGCCCGTGCACGCTAACCATTGGGCCACGCTCGTCTCAAGAGAGCACCAACACTCATTAATAATTAATCTTCTACTCATCTGATTCTTTTTTATTTTTTGATACAGTCTCTATAGTTCTTAGGTAGTTAGTGAGAGTTTCTAGCTGCATGAGGTCATTTTGCCAATATTATCCTGGTAAACCCTACTCATAGGAAATCAGATATTGGTATAAGTAGCTAGCTTTAGAGGGTATATTAAGATGAAAAATGTTTATTAAATACATCTAAATGGACAAGCTTACAAATAACTAATTCCTAACTACATATTTTCCAATTGTTTGTGATATCCCTACACAAATTTTTGAAGAGTGATTAAATAATATTAGAATTTAGATGTTGCTATACGCTTTAATCTACTTCACTTAAGGTTAATTAATAGCTAGGTTTGAGATCCTAAAACCAAATCTGTTCACATAGCACGTTTGCTATACCATTTTCCGTTTCTGTTACTCTAGAATGTGTTTATAGAGCAGCTTGTAGTGCTAAAACCGAACCGTCTACATTTATCACAATTCCCAATAAATTCACTCTACAGAAGTTTATTTGATACATACATTTTTTAGATTTATCAGGCAATGTTTATACTAATAATTTTCGTTCCAATCAAACTAGGCCTCTAGCTGTTAGATTAATTCATCGTCCTAGTTTCAAGACGTATACGAAAACTAAAAACCTTAAAACAAATCCAGTAATTATTACTTGTATAATAAAAGTAACACTAAATTGTAATATTTGTGTTTTTCTTTCAAACCATTGATATCTAACTGCATATATCATGAATTGTAACTAGATATTGTTTTATTATACTCCAAATAAATGTACAGATGCTGTAAACATTGTATTTCAGATAAACGTGGAATTGTTGCAAAAACATTGACTCATGTTGTTTTGTGTGAGTGAGAGTGTGTGAAATTTTAACGCATTCTCTTGTCCAATTGAAAAATAAATAAAAACTGGCAAATATTTATACCAATATTTAACCCACGTGTAAATACATAGTCTAAACATTCAAGTCAAATACAATTTACTTAATACAAGGAAAGCGCGTGAAAATAATGGAAAGTAATTTTTCATTGTGATCTCATCTAACATTTAACTATACACATTTTAGAACGCTGTATTTTACCTGAGAACACATAATTTATAATAGCGGTGAGACGAATTTTAAAGTCTGAACATGTTTTCAGAGGAAAGTAAACACATTGAAAACAGGAGTAAATGTTTTATTTTTGTCACTACAACGTTTCAAAACGCAAGCTGTTTATTGACTGACTTTGCTACCACGCAACATAAAGCTGCAGTAGTTTGTGGCTGAACTCAAACTGTAGGTGTCAAAATCATAAATTATATCTACTTCTTCTTTAATAAAGAAAATACTGAATCACTAAGGATATCTAAAATATTTTTCTTGCATTAGTATAAATTCAAAACCTTGGAACCGAGATTATGACATATAGAATAGTCTCCAGTAGAGGGCGTTCCCAACATGAAATATTACAATTCTAAAGAACATTGTCCTTAGTGTGCAACCACCTGTGGTACTATATTGTGATGATTCTTAAGAGATCTTCTCAGAATATAACCCGCCACACGTTATGTCTGAATAGATAATTATATAGCAACAGAAGAATCTCGAGTGATAAAACAGCTTGAAACGAAGTAGAAGAATGTTAGGTGTGGTACCTAAATGAATATTAACTGTGTCAAGAAAACCAAAAATAAAATAAACTGAATATTAACATAGTTTACAAAGGTTGTCAACAAGTATTTGATTTTTTAAAAAAACAGTAATTTACATGTGTAAGAATCGATAAACCAAAAAATGAGGAAATAAATTAAAATAATTTTACATCATATATTTAGTTTGAGTTGCCAGGAGTATTAAAATCAAAACAGATTTTGACACTTTGCTATTCTAATTTCACTACTACTACTAGCATGAGAAAATTCCATATGTAAGTATTTTTTATTGCTGATTTAATGTTAAAATACTAGTTTTAATAGAAACTGAAAATGCTTAACATAAAATGTTTTGGAATTATGTATTTTTGCATAACAAGCACAAGTGTTTTATAAGTATTTGAATTAACAATTTATTTTGTCATTGTAGGAACCTTCAACGACTTAATCTATTTATCATATCCTGTAGACACAAATCTTCATAGACCAAGTGATGCTGATTGAAGTTTATCAGTGATGTATGTGAAAAACAATCAACTAATTTTATAATTAAAAGGAAAATCACTGCCATCTAAATTTCGTTTTTCGCCTTCATAAGGACTAAATAATCAAACACACAATTACAAAAACCACCATGATGGGGACAAAATTTGATATGTGAATGATAACACATCTGTTTTATATTGTGAGGCCAATTTTTCGTTCATATTCAAAGGTTTTAGTTTAAACGAGGAACATAGTGATTCTCGGAGATTGTTTACAATAATTAACTATTGTTTATTCAACAAAGACTTTGAAACATAAGATTCAAGAAACAATCTTCGCCAACGGAAAACATGAAGAAAACAAATATCCACTGAATCTTTATTAAACAAAATTTAAATTGCTCTTCAGTACATAAACTACTTTGACAAGTCTTCAACTCTTTGGTAGCTAACATACACCATACTCTATACACAAGCCTTGTTGTAAACACAGACCTAAGTCAGCGTAAACAGGATATTATGATGTTTATTACAAACACAAACAAGCGATACATTTTCTAAAAGTTTCGATCCGGTCTGTTTAGTGGTTAGCGTGCTGGGCTGCGTACTTGACTAGAAGAAGGGCAGCCAGCCAGTAGCACCCGCCACACAATGGCTTTGCCTAGCTGTTTGAACCGAATACGTGGATTAACTTTTATAACGCGGGGAGTGTTTTGCGCCAGCAGTCTAAAATTATGGACATTTATACTTGAACCCTTGGTGTCACTGACGTGCTCTTTTAGCTCATGGTGCGCATAAGGGGCTATTCAGATTGAAAAATTCAAAATCCATTCGAAATTTTTCTTTAAGACTAATTATAGTACCGCAAGAGTGCGGATCCGTTCGAGCGTGGACCTGATGGACTCACAAGAACTAATTGTCGTGCTGTGTAGTTCTTTTTTTAAAACTAATAGCCCATTTATAGACAGAAGACTTATTCAGTTCTTGTAAATTTTCATTATTAGCAATAAAGAATAGAAGCGATGATTCTTAACAATGTTTAAAATTATCGGCATTGTTAACGAGATCATTTAAAACGCTACGCACGTGTATTGTGAAACCATTCAAACAGGTCTGTCATGCTTTGTTACGTAAGTCAGTATGCAGAACTAACATTCTATTAGAAGTTTACAGTTTTCCGTGAGAATAATAGCTTAACACCCCTTTTTGTGAGAAATTCTAATAAACTGCGATACCCACAAATAAACAGCGTAATAATTCCGTAAATTTCAACACAGAAGACTTAATCACTTGGTAACGTGTGCTTACTTTATGAAACTTTACTGAAACTCCAATCCTTTCATATGCAGAACTTATTTTTACACCCTAACACATTTCTGTACGAATTTTTATAAACTTCTTGTACGTGTTATGTTACTGATATCATTACTAGGATGTAGATTTGAAACTTTCGTGAAATTCACAGCGGGAAATATAAAACTTATGTGATCATGTACATCACGTTCTTCAAGGGGGGGGGGGAAGACAACAAACACACACACACACACAATCCATTTTATTTTAAGATCAAACCAGATAAGATAAAATACATACATAATACTGACCACTTTTATATGATATAACTCACACTATAAATTTTGGGACTATAAAGGCTGAGTACACCACGTTATTACAGTTCATGCCGCTATGTCGAGTTGTGCTCTATCTGACGACCGTGCACCTTGATAATATCCTTGTGACGTAATTTCTATTGCTAAAGGCTCCATCGTAAAGCTATAATCTCCAAAGCACACCGCTTCTTTCTGTTTACTTTCAATAACCCATCAAGTGTCCAACTGCAAAGAATTATATAGGCTACTTGACCAATATGTCATTCTTCGTATGGAATAGCAGGAACACCCGTTTTATTCTCCAGCTACTTGAAGTATGCTACATTTTGAACGTGAGGTATGTCTAGAAATATTATCTTGGTGATCCCAGATACCTATTCTTCTTGATCATGTTGCCTACTGTTACCTGGGGCACATGCACGGTTTTTGCCACTGACATTTGTGTTCGAAAATTCTCACCTTTATAAAAGGTCGCACTTTGCTCATTATGTCCTGAGTACAACTTTTTGCAAATCTCTTTCTGTGCGATCCTGGGTCCCCAAGTTGATTCATATTATTTTTGTCTTCAAATGCCATTATGTAAAAGGGATATCGATGTTTTATAAGTTCTAAATTTTCGATGTGAACACTCCTTTTATTGTCTGAGTGCACGAAAAGACTGCACCGGAAAGGGCTGTTACATCCCTTTCCAAAAAAATCGACCAGTTTTTAGTGGCATCATATTACCTACGTAATGCAACACAATGCCAAAAAGTTGTTTGTATACATACCGTGCCACCGCGATTTTATACCAGCTGTCATTAACACGTGACTTGCTGATTTGCTTATTCGTTTTAATATAACGTACTCAATCTTCTTTATCAGGTATATTTTTTGTAAAGATATTATCCATTTTTTTATTTAAATAATCACTCAGACTTTAATATATATTTTGCGTTTGTTTGTTTGTCTATCCGGAACCTTTTTCGTAAATTTCTCGATCAAACGCTACAAGTTTCATGTCTTTAGAAAGGCCTCTGTCTGAGGTGTTTGAATTAAATATTAGCTTTTCCATTCAGAATCATCTTACCTGTTTTTTGCTGAGTCAAATGAATATGCTACACAGTGACACAATGTTGTTGTCATCACGTGACGATTGGCTTCTATTTTAACTTTAGTCTTTTTTGTTTGCAAAAGCATTTCACACAAACAATACTTAACCAACGCGTAATTGCCTAAATAATGAACATTACACTAAATACAATTGCTATGGGCTTTCTCGACTTATTTAGGTCTAAAATACGCATGGCAGCTCGTTCAAAACCACATGCTTATCACTTTGTGAACATGTATTCAGACGTTTCTGCATATTCAGCTAAGTTTGCCTTCATTACAATTTTACATTTATTTTACTTTGCAATAATTTAACTTGAATTCGTTTCATAGACTACTATAAACACCGTTTAGCTACTTTTTTGTTTAGTACTGTTACTCACTATGTCGAATCATGATCTACCTGACGACCTTGCACCTTTATAGTAGCCTTGTGGCATAAATTCCATTGCTAAAGGATCCATTGTAAGCCATTAATCTCTAAAGCACACCAATCTTTTCTGTTTGCTTGCAGTAACCCATCTTAGGGGCTATGGATGCTCTATAAGAGTAACGATCAAATCGAAGTATTCGATTAGAGTAGCTCAAAGTTAGTGGTATATGTTGTTTGCTAACTACTTTTCACCTAGTTTACCAGTTCAAATTAAGATCGGTTAGAGTACACAGCATGTATATATATATATATATAGTACGTAGTATGATAATATTTAGAAAATTCTGTTTACTTATTTATCAATATAAATATTCATTATTTCTTTTAAAATGCTACATAAGATCTTTATAAATTCATGTTGTCTGTCTTCACAATTATATGTTCGATTTCCTTTACAATTAACATAATTAATGAAACAACGACGACTATAATATGGCCCAATAGTAATTGTATTTTAATATTATTTTAGATGTTGAATCTTGTATAGCGATACAGGTAAAGCTGTCAAATATGTTCTTTAAAATCAACATTTGAATCACAGAACTGATAGACTTAATTTCGATGACGAGGAACCCACTTTGAGACTAATAATGGCTGGAGACGGCTTGAATGGGTAATGAAGAAAAACTTTAATATAACAGCAAATGTACAACGTTTCGACAAGGTTTTGTCATCATCAGGTACAAGTAGGCTTACCTATTTCTTAGAAGTAACCTAAACATACGCATGTTTGTGTGTGTGTTATTCTACCTTATACGACTAACCTGTTTAAAAGCCAATTTATATTAATATTTTAAAGAAATGAAATAAGATTGTTTTAGTCAAATAAAATATCTAAATGAATAATTGAACATATATTAGTTTGGAGAAATAGCTCATTTAGGCTTAGCACTTTACATGGTTTGCTAACCATGCATAAAACAGAATGAATGAGAATGGTTTCTCCAAATCAAAACAATCTCGGAAATTCTAGCTTCGTAGAATATGAATAACTATTTTATTTTTAGCTTTAATCTCACTCATCTTTAATCATTAATTTTTTGTATGAATTTTTAACTTACATCTGCTGAAGCATAGATTTAGCCAATTCATACACGTTTTGGCAAATAAATCTTTGAAAGCTGCTATTTCGTGATGCTGCACGCATTGTGTTTTGTATTTTGGATACAGATGACTGTCATTTATATTCTAGCCTGAAATTTAAGGTTTTCTCAAGCAGAAAGGTAGTGATTCTTGGAAATGAAACTGTATACCTATGAAATATATTTACAAGGATGGCATCTTTAGCAGAAAAGACACCATATATTAAATATCTTACATTTAGATTCGATTGAAATCTATAGTGATTTTACTGAGGCTATTTTGGAAACCATAATATAAAAATAATCGTGTCTGGTTTAAGCAATTTTTACATTATAGTAATTACATACAAAGCAGGATTTTCTTCTTTTATAACATTAAGTTTAAGACCATAAGGTTTACCTAGAAACATTTGATTTGTTTTCATTTGTCTAATCTAAATACAGTATACTGGAAAATAGAAAGTGACTGAATCTGCAGACCAAACACCTGTCTAGTTTCAGTTGTTATTGAACGTCGTTTTGTTCCTCACTCAGACAAAAGCTATATATGACCAAGAGAACGTACGTGGAAAGGTTTCAATGTATGTCAGGACGTGAAAAGTACCTAATAGAAAAATAATTCACCATTTTCATCGGTAAACCTTATATAAGTAAGTGTATGCTGGTATAGTTTCCACCTATAAGCTCAAGTGCGAATCAAAAATTGTGGAGTTTTTGAGTTATTTTATAATGTAAAACTACTTCACAAAATAAAAAGAAAAATACATCGTTTATCAGAGATCGATAGTCTAGCTTATTTGTATTCTTTGGAATTCTGCAAGTTAACGCAAGACAACAACGTACGGATAAGCAACTAAGTCATGATAAACAACAATAGGTTCAGATGTATAATTTTGTATTGTTATATATTGTAACAATATCAGAAAATGACAAAAACTCTATATAACCACTCATATACACATTCAGAAAATAATTAAATTTAGTATTATGTTTCCTTGTGACACTAGTATAATTAATTACTATGTCCTTGAACGATATTACTTCAAGGATACGTTTGTTTGTTTTTTTTTTGTTTTTAAATTTAAGCACAAAGCTACACAATAGGCTATCTGTGTTCTGCCCACCACGGGTATCGAAACCCGGATTCTGGCGTTGTAAGTCCGCAGACATACCGCTGTGCTACTGGGGGGCGGCCCCCTAAGCGCGGACATGGATTTTTCAGCAATGAAACGCGAACGATGGAATATTGAACGGAGATCACGCAAGAAGTAGCAATAATTCGTACTCGCCGGAGCGCAAGAAATTGTGTGACCTTACTTTAATAATGGAGAATAAACTGGATTGAGAAACGTAATTTGTCTCTTCCAGTTTCAGTGGTCTGTAAAACAGCCTGTTGGAATATCTATATACAACATGCAATTAAAATCTGTTACGATAGAACTTCTTATAGAAAAAAATATTAATTTGGGCAAATTAATTAATTAATTGTACTGTATTTTTTGAAGGTTTTCTTTAGAAAGCTGTTAAGCTACTATAAATGATTAAACTCAGACGTATTCTATACAAACATACTCTCTTCTTGGATATAACTGAAGAGTCTTTCATTTATCTTTTCACGTGTTTATGACAGGTGCATGACGCATTTCGTTGAGAAGGAAATCATGCTTTACAATTTAACGATAAATTCATTTATCGATTACTGTAAAGTGCATGCAAGCAGCACATTGTAAGTTCATTTTAAAATTATAACACGTGTTATAAGAGTAACGATGAAATCCCACTACTCGATTAGGTAGCCCAAAAGTTGGCGGTGGATGGTATTTGCTAATTACTTTTCATCTGGTTTACCAGTTCAAATGAGAGTTGGCTAACGCAAATAGCCTTTACTTAGCTTTCCGGGAATATCCAGAACAAACAAACCCTTCAATACATTAAATTATAAGCCTATTTTCGGTAGTCTGTTCTGTTTTAATGGAAAGAATCATAATGGGTTATCTGCGCTGTGTCCACTATGGGGATCAAAGCCCTAAATTTTAGCGTTAAAAACTATTAAGCTAACGGCTGAGCCATCTGAAAACTAAGTCTATTTTTATATTCTAATAAATTACGAATGAAAAAATTCGTTTATTTTATTCTACTATATACGTTTTAATCCCTAAAGTATATAAACATAAATATAAGATGTTTAGAAATGGAGTTTCAACATAACGTATTTTGGCATCATAACATGTCTTAATCATACTGATATTGTACGCAGAATATTTGAAAGTTTAATGAGAGTGGCAGGTATGCGGATATTAATAATTAAACAAATCAATAAAATACTTACTGTTGATGTTCAGATAGAGTTTGAACCTTTCCCAAATAACTTACTGATTCCCGGGAAACTTCCAGCTTCAAATTTCACACAGTGACACTGATATTACTTTCATCGCACAAGTCAACTTTTGAACATATCACCGTCTTCTCCTTGAACTACTAGAAACAACGCACCAATAGCAATATACAGCAGACGTTAACATGGAAAGTTAACTAGTAGCGCCCTCTATCAACACAAATACAAATACGTGATCATTCATTTATCAGTTTACGTAGACTAGGAAAACTCGAAGGAAATCATGCTTTACAATTTAACGATAAATTCATTTATCGATTATCTGTAAAGTGCATGCAAGCAGCACATTGTAAGTTCATTTTAAAATCATTTCAGAGAACAAAACGAACACATCTCACTCGTAAATTCGTAAACTGAATTTACTTTTCAGATATTTTTTTACAGAAGTACTCAGTGTTAGCACCTCTGTTACTTGACTTGTTCACTTTTTGTTAAGTACAAAGTTACACAATGGGATATCTGTGTTGCGTCCACCACGGGTATCAAAATCCGGATTTTCGTGTGATAAGCCTGCAGACTTACCCTCTAAGCCACTGCGGGGCGAGGGGGTATTACCATTACGTAGCGAAAGATATATCTAACTTTAGCGTTCAATGTTATCAAGAAGCAATATAACTAATATAGGAACACACATTCTCGCTGGAATTATTTCATTTATCGCACAATATTGTTACTATAGACTGTATTTTAGAGCAATGCTGCCCAGGAGACTATCTGTGCTATGTCCTCCACGAGAATCGAAGCTGTATTCTAGAGTAATAAGCTCTCCAGCTTTCTGCTTCGACGTAGATATGTAAACAAGCTTTTCCTGTCGAGTATTTAATATCACTCTATTAATTTTTTTTCGAACCTTTTTGTTTGTTGGTTGGTTCGTTCAGACGTCCTATCTCAGGCCTCCAATGTTCTTTTCTTGTGTTACAGGTTTCAGAAACATAAAATGACGATTCCTCATCAGTGTTCATCAACTATAATGATAGAATAACGTTTGTTCTTATTTGCCATTAAATTTGATGAAATAAACAGTTTACAAGACCTTGAAACGTGATATATGAAATAAAATTACGGTATAGTCTCTAGGATCAGTGAGCGTATTTTTATGTTTGTCCGGTTTTGTGTTGTTCTTTCTCTTTCTCTCTCTCTCTCTCTGTTGTAAATATTTAACATTCGTATTAACCACTCCTTTTCGAGCTTTCGAAAAAAAAAACGAAATGTTTGTATGATAGCAATTGATATACCTTAAATATTTTGTTTTTACATTAACTTAAATTTACCTCTCGTTTTGGTGAATAAAAAAAGGACAAAAGAAAATACTCTTCAGTGTATTTTCTATTCGTTATTGCAGGTCGGAGGCTAAAGATATAATCTGTATTACAAATAGTGTTATATTCTATCATTCATTTGAAGAATTATTTTTTTTAATTTCGCTCAAAGCTACACGAGGGCTATCTGCGCTAGATGTCCCTAATTTAACAGTGAAATACTAAAGGGAAGCTAGAGGCAGCTAGTCATCACCACTCACCGCCAACTCTTGGACTACTCTTTTACCAACGAATAGTAGGATTGACCGTCGCATTATAATGCCCCCATGGCTGAAAAGCATTCGAACCCGCGACGCTCAGATTGCGAGTAGAGCGCCCTAACCACCTGGCCATGCCGGGCCGAAAAGAAAAATATAAATAGAATTAGACATAGGTGAATTCTGACAACTAACAACACACACATATAGATAAATTGATATATTAATATACTAAGTACATATATTCTAACCGGATTAATGAACTTAGAAAAAATCCGTGTAATCTCAGATATTCTGTGGTGAAACTTACGCCACAGAAAACTATATACATCTATTAGACATTATATTGTTTCTTACCCTATCAAAGGCTCTTTTTAGAGAATTCAATTATTAAAACATTACAGATATTTAGCCGGATGTGAGGAATGTGATCAAATAATGAGGAAAACTTGCACCTTTTATTTATCAATAAATTCTACTCACATTTTGACACCACTCTTTTGTTTAACCTTTTTCATAGAACAGGTGCGTGTCATTATTATAAATGCCCTAGAATAATATTTGAGAACATCATTTGAGGAATAGAAGAATCATTCACTTCATTCTCACAAAGTTTTATAATTGGTTTTCCAAATAGAAATTCAGATCTTATGATATACTTCTTTCTCTACAGCAGCTGTCTTTAAAATAGACTAATATGTGATGTTAACGGACGGCACGAAATATTTTCTTTGTTTCGACTACAAAGGAATATAATAATAAATAACGTTATTGAATATCGCCACAAACTACTTAAGATAATGTTACTTTCGATCGTTTCTTTGTCCTTATATAGAGTTTATGTTTTAATAGATATTTCGATTAGCGGAAGCAATGCCAAGCTGGAAGTTTTTATGCACTGCTCTAACATGGGTTCCTCTCTGAACTAACATCTTAGTTCTCAGAACTAGGAACGCATTCAAATACTGACTTTCGTTGATAGTTTCTCATCGTATGTAGTATGTCTAAATTAGTTTTACATCCTCTAATTATCCAATTAGCCTCATAACTTTAATAAGCTCTTGTCTGTGATGCCAGAACGTTCTTTTTATGTCCCCGTCTAGCCTAACTGTCATTATATTTAGTAATTCAGTCTTTGACTAGTTGTTTTGATCTGTAAATGATTTTATGAAAAACTTACAAATTTTAAAAGTATTTTGTCATCAGCGTTTTGTTTTGTTAGTGAAAAGTTCTGTATATTTTTTATTGTTTTTTTTATATTTATAAATATAATGAAATTCAATCCTCATAAGTTGATTTTTGCCATTAACTTAGTACCTAGTACTATGTTTTGCTCTGAAATATAATTAACTCAATTACAAAAATCTGTATTTTACAATAAAAAATCTAGCTATCTACTTTTGAACCCTCTTACGTCCCATATTAAAGTAAGATGCACAGTCACAGAGGCTAAAGCTGATTGGTTGATTTTAGCACACAGCAACACTATGGATTACCCGAGTTCTGTCCAGCGAGGGGAACTGAGCCCCAAATTTTCGGGCTGTAACTCCATAAACTTGCCGTTAACCCACCGGGGGATCCAAAGCATGGAAAAGAAAAAGTAAAAACAGTTAAAACTGATTTTAGTTATATTCTTGAGGACTCAGTGGTAAAACATGGGAGAGAACAATTAGTTTCTATGCGTTTTGTGAGCGTTAATACACTCCATTTGTTTAGTTAGTTTAATTAATTTCATCCATTATAATTTAAAATAATTTTGAATATCTTATTGTATTAATGCACTCCATTTTTTTAGTTAGCTTAATTAATTTCATCCATTATAATTTAAAATAATTTTGAAAATTTTACTGTATTAATACACTCCATTTTTTAGTAGCTTAATTAATGTAATCCATTATAATTTAAAATAATTTTGAATATCTTATTGCATTAATACACTCAATTTTTTTAGTTAGCTTAATTAATGTCATCCATTATAATTTAAAATAATTTTGAATATTTTATTGTATTAATACACTCCATTTTTTAGTTAGTTTAATTAATGTCATCCATTATAATTTACAATAATTTTGAATATCTTATTGTATTAATACACTCCATTTTTTTAGTTAGCTTAATTAATGTCATCCATTATAATTTAAAATAATTTTGAATATTTTATTGTTATATATTATTACAACTGTTATTAGTTTTTAAGAGGAATAGTTTACATTGAGAGCTTTATTTGTTTGGTGTTAAGCACAAAGTGACACAATGTGCTATCTGTGCTCTGCCTACCGATTTTTAGTGTTATAAGCCCTGAGACTTACCGTTAAGCTTGATGATTCAGAACATTCTAACTATTATATGTTTTATTTTTCTTGATTTACGACATTTTGCAATTTCAGGCAGATTGTAACACCGGACTATCTTCATTAACTTATAAACAATCTTTAATTCTGATCTAATTAATTAGTTTTTCACCAGAAACTATTGACAGTCTTATTAACATCCCAGGATAATAATAGCGTTCAGCCAATGAAAAATCAGTGGGTTCTCATTATTAAAATATAGGTAGGTAGTTATGTATATATATATATATACATACGAATATTAGCATATGTCAGTAAATGCGTCAGTTTTATAGTTCTGGTAACTCTAAGTCTCGATGTGCTTCATTATTTCAAAGACAACTCAATGTTTATTTAAAAGCAGTTTTCAAAACAAATATTATGGGTGTTGCTACGATTATTTTTACACATACTAAACCATTTCATTAAATAATTGCGGACATTTTTTCCGTGCCCTAACGGTATGACAATGGAACTATTCTACATTTTATTTCATGCCTCTTGTTATCATATATTAAAAGCAATCAATCGAAAACCTTTAACACAGATAAATCAAGAAACATGTGAGCATTTGTTATAGTTACATTTCATTTTATGAACAATCACATTTTCTTGCATGAAATCACAGGAATAAATTATCTTGTGGATTTTACGCACTATACGACAAATTGATTTAATTGAATTAAATTAAAGAAGAAAAGAAAAAGAACCAAATTTAAATGAAAAAAATATTAATATTCACAAACACTGTTGCAAATATTTTAAGTTTATCAAAAATGTATTTGAGTTTTTTTGTAGAATATAAATTCTAC
Organism: Limulus polyphemus; assembly: GCF_000517525.1. Classification (NCBI taxonomy): domain Eukaryota; kingdom Metazoa; phylum Arthropoda; class Merostomata; order Xiphosura; family Limulidae; genus Limulus; species Limulus polyphemus. The sequence continues at coordinate 17,874 of NW_013665835.1, read as the reverse complement.
ACTGACGAGCTACATTATTAGGGACCCCATACACACCTGCAATTGATCATATAATGAGTGAAGTGACTGCTTAAATTCATATCATGCATGTTTAAAATGCTAGAAAATGGACGAAAGCAGGGATCTATCCGAATTTGCAAAAGTATTATAGGCGTACACGTTTGGGGAAACGTGGTTAACAATTACCCTTTCTTTGAGAGGCTGTTTAAAAGACGTTTGTCATCAGTATTTTAACAACAGTCTACCGCTAATAAAATACTATAGCCCTCAACTGTTGATAACTGATCAAGGAAAAGAGATTTTTAGCACTTTCATATGGCGACCAACCAGGGGTTGTGCCAGCCTTTTCTCGATGATGGGGCTGAAGTAGTTTTGTCAAAACATTTAGGAGGCTATACTCTATATCTTGTATGCACCTACACTGTAGTACCTAGGAAGAGAACCATTATTACTTGATAACGAGGAACCCACTTTTTAGAAAATAAAAGTTTTGAGATGGTGTGACTAGGTAATGAAAAACTTTATTATAAATATACGACGTTTCGACAAGATTTTGTCATCATCAGGTACAAGTAGTTTACAGATATACATGAGTATCTATGTGCAGTATAGAACAAAGAGGTCACATGACCGGATATTTCTTCACATTCTAATATAAGTATCTTGGTACCCCGGGGTGTTGGTTTAGGGTGGGGCTATTTTCTTCAATAAAGATAACTTCTTTTATTTTGCGTTTATTGATGTTAGGTTCTTTGTTTAAAATTACAGTGTTTTGTATGGATATACTATGTTTTTTTTTTAGTTACAATGGTGGTAAACATGGGAGGATGTTTTATATTAGGCTCAGTGAATCTGGTTTCGAATTTTCTATCTGTTTCTCGGATGTAAAATTCCGTACAGCAACAAGAAGAAATCCAAAACTCCGACAACAGAATTTTATGATAGGTAACTATAACAAAATGTGATTTTCTGAGGTTCCCAAAAACTATTTTAAAGAACTTTTTCAAAGAATTCTCTAGCAAAACCATTAATGTATTAACCAGACCCGTAAACTGAGTACCAATCTCACAAAAGACGAGATAAATTGCATCTACAATCTGAAAAAAGATACCAACATTAAAATTCTATAAACTGACAAAGGCAAGACTACTGTAATCATGAACAACACAGAATATGTCGATAAAATGAACAACATCCTTTCAGACAATAAGAAATTTAAACCCATTCCAAACAAACCAACAAAGACACATGAAAAACAACTGAACAAAACCCTACCACAGATGATGAAAGACAATTTTATTACTGAACAGCTTTATTTTTATCTGAGGAAAACTGACTCACGCACACCACAACTTTATGGAATTCTCAAACGACACAAACAAGACTGCCCCATAATACTTACGACACAAACAAGACTGCCCCATAATACTTATACTATCCACTTGTGACTCACTTAACTATAATCTTGGTAAATATATAGCCTGGGCCCTCACAGCTTACATATCATCTAGAAGTTTATTATCTTTTTAAAGATATCTTTATCTTCAGAAACGCATTAAACCAACAAAGCTTTAATGGCTAGTTTTGACGTTGTACCACTTTTCATCGAAGTTGTTGTCAAATAAGCCTATAATTTTGCACTTGATCTCTACATTAAATACACCATTGAACACGAAAATAACAAACAGTTGTCTTTTTTTAATTTTAATATTATCAGATCCGAAACACATTTCAAAATCAAAATTCACCGTAAAATCACTCACACAGGTCTCTACAGCCTCTGGAATTCTGCCCATGAATCCAAACAAAAAATTAATATACTAAAAGTCTTATACACACGGCTTCAAGACTTTGCTCAAGCGACTACATAGATAAAGAAATCAACTCTATAAAGCATTCCTTCATTCACACCAACAAATTTCCACTAACCATTGTCAAAATATTTCCACACAACCACCAAAATAAAAACCTCAACACTCAACTCACAAATAAAACTGATACTAATATACCAAACAGCAACACAAAATTACATTGCAGTTTACCATTTATCCCCGGCATTAGATCAAAAATTAATAAACACTTGCCATCAAGCATAAAATTCCTGTTGACGTCAAATTCACCCCAAAACCTGGCAGTAAACTAAAATCATTATTAAATAAAAATTACATAGAATCACACAATTCCAATGTCATTTATAAAATAACTTGCAATAAGTGTCTAGAATTTTACATCGGAGGAGTTAGTAGAAAATTGGAAATTAGATTCGCTGAACATAAAGAAAAACCTCCCATGTTTACCACCATTGCAAATAAAAACAAATCACAGTATGTCCATACAAAATAATATAATTTTAAACAAAGAACCCAACACCAATAAGCGCAAAATAAAAGAAGCTATCTTAATTGAAGAAAACAGCCCACCTTAAATCAACACCCCGGGGTACCAAGATGCCTATTTTAGACTGTGAAGCAATATCCGGTCATGTGACCTCTTTGTTCTATACTGCACATAGATACTCATGTATCTCTGTAAACTTCTTGTATCTGAGGATGACAAAATCTTGTCAAAACGTCGTACATTTATAATAAAGTTCTTCGTTACCCAGTCAAGCAGTCTTAAAACTAAGAACCATTATTAATATTAATTACTTTTCGTTAGAATCCCGATGAAACATTCTGCCTTGCTTATGTTGTTACCAGCTTCTTCTGCAGGTGATAAAATGGTACCAGGTACCATTTTTGTGGCAGAATAGGTCACCTTTAATACTGTAGAAGGAAAAAAAGACATCCGACTTTGGCTTCAAGAATCTTTTCAATCGTGTCCACCTCGAAATGTTCATTTCAACCCTGAGGGACAAGGACTATTTCAAGAGGATAACAACAGTCCTTCGCCCTTGTAATAATAGAAAGGACATGATATCAACTTCAGTTATCGTATTTTGTTAGTACAATCACTGAAGCTAAACCTGACTGAATGTCTTCGGAATTATATTCATTATCGCATTTATCATCTTTAATTGCTGTCTACATCTGTGGGCGAGTGGGAAGCCATACTCATAATTGAGTGAGCGTTACAATTCAATAAAACACCTTCTGATAAAGTTATACTATACTGAGTCCATATTATTATTATCGTGACTAAAGTTGATTCAACCCAATATTAGGTGGAGTCGTAATAAAGGGGCCGGTCCGTTTTGACATTCATTACTCCGTACATGCAGGTTCAATAAGAAAGATATACAATAAGTCCTTCTGTTATAGTACACCCGATTTTCCTCGAAAGACTAACGAATCAGAGTTCAAAACCTATCTTCTGTAGACCATTTTATACTAAATCAGGGATTTAAGCTTTAAAGTTACATTTTTGTGATTAACTATTAGTTACGGACTATTACAGGAAGTCAGATACCTTGGACAGCAAACAAAATCAACATTATAGCTGCTAAATATTATGTCTATTTACTTGCTGTATGTTTGCTTGTACTATTAGTGTTTTTTTCTGTGAATACGAAAATATTTCCATATGTTGGTTTTGTAAAACTGGAACTTTGAGAGGTAGTTTTAGCGGACATTCTGAAACACAGCAGAAATTGTCTTTTTTCAAATAATGGTCTTACGTAGGAAGATTTTAGCCCGATCTAAACAGCTGCAGCTTATTTTTTATTATAAGTTAATTAGAGTATCAGTGAGAATTGTTGACCTTCCCGATAAGTATATTAAAGAAAGTAAGTTATTTTTAAAATAAATGCAAAACTAATATAATAATTATATCTTTTAAATAACTCTTTATTTCTGTTTGTAATATTGAATGATTCAAGTACTCTAACAACCCCTCCCCGTCCCAGTGGCTTACCGGTAAGTCTGTAGGCTTTTATACCAATGATGGGCAAAGCACAGCTAGCCCATTATGTAGCTTTGCGCTTAACAACAACCAACCAATCTCTAACCAAAAATAAAATATTGAATGAGTTGACATAAGACAGAATTACCTTGAAAAGTAGTTAGCAGATAAAGTTGTCAGATTCAATAATGGCCTCTGTCGATTATCTTTTTCTATTATTTATCTAAACAGTGTTCAAAATTGGCCTTAGCTAAGCTCTCAGAATTACTTATTTGAATGTGAATTTGGTACCTCCCTCATTTAAAGCATGTTCCAAAACGCTTTAGTTAATTAACAAAGGCTTGTAGACTTGCATGTTATTTCATGCGTGTTTCTAGCCACCTTCTACTTCATTTAATATAGTTTCACCCACGTGAGTTTGAACAAGAACAAAAACCATGAGATGTGTTTTTAAACTTTAGTTAATCTGCACTATAAATAAAGAAAGGCTCTGTGAATGAGATTACGTGTTTAGCAACTTAGGTTAGGAGTATAGCAGTTAAGTGGTGTTATAATGAATGTCCGCCTACCAGAATATTCATGTATACACACACACACACATACATATGTGTATGTATTTATCACTTTCACAATGTCCACTGCAATATTAAGCCGGACGTGGACTAATCGATCGATGGTGTGCTGGGCTGCAAAACAGAAAGTCCAAGATTCGAGATTGCGATATGCCGCTGAACATTTCTCTGCATTTTCAGTTGTGAGTGTATTATAAAAGTGATAGTCAGCGCTATTAATCGGTTAACAATAGCCGTGTAAGCAACGAGTGCTTCTAACTGGTTGACCTTCCGCTGATAAGCAGTTCAAACCTAAAGGTGGTTATACATTAAAGTTGGGGTCTCTGACCTAGTCGCTTAGTCAGTATACCAAACACTTTATGACAGCCCCTCCAGTAGCTCAGCGGTAAGTCTGTAGGCTTATACCTCTAAATACCGGGTTTCGATACCCATGATGGGCACAGCACAGATAACCCATTGTATGGCTTTGTGCTTATCAACAAACAAACCTTATGACACTTTAACACTCATATTTTTATGTGATTGTGTATCTATAAAAAGAACCCGTGATTCACGTTACTTTTAGTAAATGTGATGTTAACTACTTATGTCAAAATTGTAACTGTTGAATTTCAGCTGTTGCCATGGTTAGTAGGCTATATGATCACCTAAAATAGTAGGAAATCAAAATATAAAATAATTAGTAATTAAGTTCTAGTAGTAAAAAAAAATATTAAAAAACAAGTTAATAAGTTACTCCATGAAAATGAGAAATATGATGCTATTAAGTTCTATTATGAGATATCTTCCAGTGAAACTGAGATATCTTTGAAATTCCTAATGACAGCAAATGTATCATCAGCATAATGACACTTTAATGGTTCGAAAGATTTAGGGTATTACTCTCACCATTATTCCTTAGGAATATACAGGAATAAGCTGTTTAAAAAAAGGGATGTTATTTTTGATCATATAACTGCACCCTCCACTTAGTGTTGTTGAAAATAATATGAGATAATTTACCAACTGAACCCAAGTTTACAATCTATAAGGTGCATCTTGACACTTGAGAGGTAGGTGATCGAATTAGATTCCAGTTTCTATGGCCATCTTACCTGTGGAAAACAGTCGTTAATTTCGAGACTTGTGAACTTTCAGTATGTCAGCCTTCGTCAACTTTAAATACTAATTAATTATATAGTTGATAGTACCAGGGGATATGATCAGCTTTGTGGCTTTTTGGGTTGAGATATCTCATTCATAACTACGAAGAACTGTTTCGTGCTTTTAAAGAGCAGACGAAGAAAAAATATTAAATTAACTTAAACAATAAGTGTGATACTCAATGTACCATCTGATTTACTGTCTGTCTGTTTGAAGTTAAGCACAAAGCTACAGAATGGGCTATCTGTGCTCTGCCCACCACGGGTATCAAAACCCGGTTTTTAGTGTTGTAATTTCGCAGACATACCGCTGTGCCACTGGGGTAATGAGGGATAAAATTCCCCGATACCGGTGTAACTTAGTGACAAATGGTAAATCGAATGATAGATTGAGCTTCACTTTTCTTTTTTAGGATTTTATATAACTTGTCTGGCTGAATAATTCAGAGAATAGATTAGTAGCGCCAGAGCTGCATATTATTGATATATCTTTATAAACATAGGATTACTATGTGAGTAAAAGACATTTAAAAATACCTTACATATTAAATCAGACTAGCTAAATATATTGGGTAATCAGACCCCTTTTGTCTGTGCATCCACTTCGGAAACTGACCATCTCCTTAATCTTTGTCATATGTTTCTCTCAGTGGATAACTCAACTTTTGATGCTGCACTGATGTCACTTCTGCTACCCTTTACTTATACTTACAGTTTTCACTGACAATTGTTACTTATTGATCTGTGATACTGTGATTACCGTTTACTTCTGCTTCTTTCCAACTTGTTCGTTCAGTCTCGTCTTTTCTGTATTGATTGAATATTTTCACTTACAACTGTCCATCCACCATCCACAATTTCCTACATTTGGATAATTCTCCTGGTCAAACAGAGGGCATAACCCTCTGCTAGCCTGGCAGTTCCTTACTAGGACTGGAATGAAATAACATAACAAGAAAAAAAAGTGATACCCTTGATCTAACTGAACTGTATTTAATTCAGGTTGTGCAACCAACATGTTGACTTTTTACTTTCATTGGATGACACATTCATTTATAATAGATATTGTAACTAGTGCACTGATCTGACGTGATCTCTTTGAAGGATGTTAGGTTGTGTAAACCATTTGTCAACATCATGTTTGGATGATGCAAACACTGGGATCTTGTTACGAATGTGTAAGTTCTTTGGTACTATTGAGTTTTGTACAAATTCGGGCTGATAACTAACATATTAATTCTTTAATATCATTGGATTATATAACTATGGCATGTAATCATTGTACTGATCTGTTGGTCTTATTAACGAGGGTATAAATAAGGGTTAGTGTAACTAAAGTGGTGATCCGTGGTTTTTGTTGTAAGATTTATGTAGCTCGGTTATGTGATCAATGCTTTGCTTTGTAATATGGTAAGATATTTTCGCTTCCATTTATTAGCTCATATTTCTAAAAGTTTTAATCATCTTAGTGATGTGACAATAAAATTCTGTAATAATAACCGTTCAACAGTATTTTGGATTATTTTTTTATATTTCTCCATATTTTTGAGGAGTATATGTACTTTATTCCTGCTATATCTTCATGTGTTATTATTTCTTTTTCTTTAAAATAATATGATGAACGTAAACGAACATTAATATATACTTTCATGTTCTCCAAAGAGATTCTCCTTAAATTTTTTTTTATAAAGTGACATATTACTGACGTATATCAAACTCAAAGGTAGCGTACTTGTTTAAGTTTATCCATAATAAATAAAACATTTACAAGATAAACAAATATAGTTTAAATGCATGGAACGGTGACGGGAAATCTGTGTGTGTTTTCCACAGTAGACCACATGTTCTATGTTTCTCATCACCACTCTCGAGCAGATCTTTCGTTGCTAATCTCAGTCCTTGGTGGTTCCCTCAGTACAAACAACTAGATATGCGTTTTTTTCTTTTTCTTTCATACGATTATCCGTTCCAGGTGGCTCAACGGTAAGCTTAGGGCTTATAACGTAACATTCGGGGCTCAATTCCTACTTTGGGCACAGCACAAATAGTTCATTGAGCAGCTTTGTTCTTAACAAACTCTATACGGTACTACTGCCTTTTTAAGAATTACATGTGATATTTCAAAACTTATATCTTATTTTGTTAGTGTATCATAGAAAATTGAAATAGAATAACTTATAATAGCGTCAACTATTTGAAATAAGTGCTTTCTATTTTTCATTAGCTCTTCTGATAAAATATATTTTACAATTTGTTCAGAGCTTTAGTTTGATTAACCAGCATAAATCCTAGTTTGTACATTTGTACAAAAACAGTGATGAACTGTTATTTTGCACAGCACATACCATGAAGGTTCAACATTTTCATTTTTGCTGTCTGTTTATAAATCATCTCTTGGGTGCTTTTTAATAAAACAAATTTGTTGATTTGAAATTTTCTTTTTCGTGTATGGACAGTGACTCTCTAAACAAGTGTTTGCTATGATACTGTCTTTCGCAGTAAAATAAACACATTTCTGGTTAAACCACTACATTATAGACGCTAAGCTGACAACATAATAACTGTGTTTTATAGAAACACATGTGAGTAAAGAAAATTTTCTTTCATTTGAAACGAAAACATATAGATTTAAAATTTATAATTATACGTAAATCGAAATTATCTTTGTTGGATACTTTAAATGCATCATCAACAACAAAAGTTTTGAAGTAAGCATATCATAAGCCGGCATTACCCAGGTAATGCCGGCTTATGATATGCTTACTTCAAAATTCACGCTTATAGTTAGATTCTATAGCATTCAAAGATAATTAAGCCAGTTTTAGTTAATAGTGTTCATAGAACCGAGAACAATTTTTGCATGAAAAAGGAAATCCAATTAAAAAAAATTAAACTTTTATAAAACTCAAATGATACCATAATTTAAATAAACTTATGACTCCATTTTTCTCAAAATGACAAAGAAGAATAGATGAAGAATAGAAATACTTTTATAAAAAAATATTAATAAGTAATTTAGTAATTGTTCAAGGAGAAACAGGGTTTCAAATTTCTAACTAACCTCAAGCATCAATAGTTTTCTGTTTTTTATTTTTTTATGTTAGATGTATTAAACTACCTGGAAGTCCGGGAACATTTACAAAATTTCAACGATTAGAAATATATTGAACTTACAAGTACCTACCTATAAAATAAATTTAGTTTGAGAGTTGTATTCGAGGCGATAACTAGAAAAATACAGGTTGTGCTAAGTTGTTTCGACTTCATGGTGTTTTCTAGCATTGCTGTACTTTTTGCTTACATCCAATCTGACTTATTTTAAACGCTTCTGATAGCAATTAGCTACGTGTTTACAATGGTTATATACCTATTTAAAAGTTGCGTTAGATATAATTAGAAACATTATATATATCAATGCTACTTGAGAATATATAATTCAATATTAATTTACAAAATGGATTCTTCGTTCTCCTCCGGACAAAGTATTTGTGTCTGATAAGTTTTATTTAACAATTCCAAATATATCACTTATATTTCAGCTACTATAGCGCACTAATGGTTTTGCATTACTTTCTTTGTCATTGGTATCATAATATAAAATGCAATGTTTTAGGTGACTTTTTTATAAAGAGCATTTTAAACCAAAAATCAACGTGATGTATAACCTTTTTCTCAATATGTGTCTAGCCTTACAGAAATTGAACGAATTTTCACAGATCACGTTCAGTATCGAATAAAAATATTCTTGAGTGTTCCAATTAAAAGCATAAAAGTGTGAACTTTTTTGTATGGTTTTATTTTACCTTGTTTTAATAATGAGGGGTCTTATCATGAAAAATTGTAGAATAAAAAAACAACAACTAAATACACATACACAGACGAAGTTTTGTGATTGTAATACGTCGATTATTAAATAAATTTGTATTTTTCAGATAAGTAATTTATCTTATTACTGGTGAAGAACAAGCAGTCTCTTTTTTTGTTCAGCTAACTCCTGGCACAAATTCAAGATAGCTCCTTTCGAGTATCTCCGGTCTCATTATTCTATTTAACAAAACCAGTGAAGTATACATCAAGGTTGGATTTCAGTTTATGTTCATTTCTTAAGTGTAATAAAAACAAACCTTTGGGAGGTAACCAAGTCGTACTTCGTTACTTTTATATGCGTTCCTGAATAAATGTGTTATAAAAAATTTACATATGACGACAATGAATGTTTGCTGTGGCAGTCGAAGTTCTAAGACCGTTGGAACTCGTTGTGTAGTACTAGACATTCTTGGGAACCTGTTCTAAGAACATTAATAGTGTGGTAGAGGAGTTACTTTTTTTTTTTTTTGCATTGTCCATTATTTTAAAAAATCAACGATTGAAAAGAGAAGATTTTATATCTACTGCTAAAACGGACATTATCTTATAAGTATTCCTAGCTAGTAGTGTCCAGTTTGATTACCAAATATATTGACCCGTCAGTCTTGTGAACGCTTGGCCAAGACGATATCTTAGAAATTACGCCCACCAAATACTGGATGTGTTCAGTCGAGTTTTTTTTTTGTTTTTTGCTATCAAAAGTTCCAAATTTCAAATAAATATACATTAAGTAGAATTTATAATGGAAATTTTTATATCCCCCATTTTTCTTGATTTCTAGACATCAAGAAGTAACGCATCAACCAAGTTTAAATGTTATGAATTATGAAGGATGATGCACGTGACAAGTTTTAGTGACTGTTTTTTTCTACTCTTTCTCGAATAATTGTGCAGGCAATAAGATTTAAAAATACGCTGCCAAGTTAAGCGCTATATGAACTTGCTGGGTAAAACTAAAACTGGCAAAAAGGCTTTACAAAAAAATTGAAATTAATTGTCTCGCTGAGAATGTAAAGTAGCAAGCAGTTATGTGAAAGATAGTTATTTGTACTGAAGAGAAAGGACAATTATGCAACTTCAATATAAAGTGAACATCAATATATCGTCTAGATGCTTACGAGAGTGTGCATATCGTATTTTGGACGCTGACATTTATCAATAAATATATTTGAGCTTTTGGATTTTTTGTCTCATCCCAATTTTATTTTTTGTTTTGGAAGTATTTATTTTTGTATGTTATCTATGGAAATTTGAATTCTGTTCATAGGTTTTGCCTGTTTTTGCTGTCACTTTTTGTTATGTTTATTTGATTACATGTGAATGTGTAATTTGTGTTTCATGAATTGTTTTTGTTTTTTGTATGCTTATGTTTTTAGAATTTGAAACTCAAAGATTATACAAAGCTGATAATAGACACTGGCATTATAAGCTGTCATAGTTTGATAACTGCCATTTTAGAATTACGATTATTGAAACGGATTCAAAAAGACCTGCGCATGGAATGAAGTAGTTAAATCTAAAATATATATAAACAAAAGGTAATTGCAGATGAAAGAAAGTAGTGTGTCATAAATCTAAAAGAATACTTTGATCAATGAAAAAAGAACTTGTTGAAAATCACCTATTCACATTGGTAGCTTTTCTGATATATTTTTTGAGAGTAAAATATGAGCTTCATTTCATTCAAGATCATATACATTATAACACATACTAAACATAATTGATTATTAAATTGCATTAAGAAATCATACAAATAGATGGGATGTTGTGTATTTCAACTGATTAAGTGTATATAAACCACATTCTCTAAGGAATAAAACTTCCTAAGGCCATTTTATTCACGACGTCGTTCGATCAATTACTGAAGGCATTTCAGACTATCCCTTCTCTTACTGGTCGTGATGATTGTTTCCTGAGAGTTTTCACAAGTCTAGTAATTATATGAAGAAAACAAAATAAAATGCGATAAAAAAACTCACATCCATACACGAGTGAGTAGTATAACAATTAACCAGTTCTGTGTTTCAGAAATTAGCAAAAAGCTACACAAGGGTTACCTACGCATAGCAATCAGTAGTTTTGAAATAATATACTAAATTTAAGGCAATTAGTCAGCAGCACTCATCGCCAACTCTTGGGCTACTTAATGAGTGAAACGCGATTTTTTTTTATGGTAACAGGTACAATAGTCAAATAACACAGATTCTACATACATAAATTGAACAATAAAATGTAAGTTTTCTTGGGATTTTGGTATGACGTCTCTTTAACAAATAATGGTTGGGTTAGTAAGTAGAAAGTGAAATATTTTTTGATGTTTATTCAATTAAAAATTTGCATCTAGAAACCAATATTAATGCCCCCCCTCCCGTGGCACAGCGGTATGTCTGCGGACTTACAGCGTTAGAAACCGGGTTTCGATACTCGTGGTGGGCAGAGCACAGATAACCCATTGTGTACCTTTGTGCATAAATCCAAACAATCAAACAAAGCTAATATTAATACCCGCTGACCTTATCATTCTTCATATGTAATGCCATGATTGTATTGTTAATAATATAACTCTTTTACTGTTTCACGATTACTTAGACAGGACTATATTCAAATATAAACGATAACAAGCTAGAGAATAGTTAGATTGCTCTCATGTCATGAGCAGGTCTTACCCAAAGGGCATCATCAACAACAACAAAAAAAACTTTTTACTATGACAAGTGCAACAGTTATTCCAGATTAACTACGTACATATGTGTGAAAGTCTCTAGAGTTAACTATTTAGAGTTAAATTATTTTAATAATGTGTTTACTCAGAAATGTATGGGTCGGGTATGGCCAAGTAGTTAATGAGCCGAGCTGCGTATCTAAAGGTCCAAGGTTCTAGCCGCGATACATTCTTGAACACTTTCCGCAGTTTTAGCTTCAGGTCCATTATTATTGTGATAGTCAATACAGCTATTCAGTTCAGAGTAGCCGAATATGCGCGTGTGCTACTGATTCGTTTCCCTTTTTTTGTGGTTAGCAGTTCTTACTTCAAGGTGGCCATGTCTGAAACTAGGAGTATCTGATCTAGCCGTTTAAACTACGTGTCGCAGAAGTTACTGTTTATGTTGAAAATGGTAAATACCTTGAAAACTGTAGCAGTTATCTCATTTTTTAACAATAATTACCAGATGTAAATATCAGTAATGTGTTTTTAAAAGTCACACATAATTAATTAATTAATTGGTTTGTATTACTTTTTAATTTTTTTTATCATTTACCATTATCTTGTTCGTCTTACTCTTTCCCACATCTGTAAAAGCCTTTAAAGGAATCAGTGATAAATGTTTGGTCTGTCGTATAGTTTATACCACCACAGTAGACCACCCAGTACGAAAGGTGAAACTCCCAGGTCAAGGTTAAACCCTCTTACTCCAGCCATGCTGATAGATCTCCCACACACTCTCTTAAAAAATGTTTGTCAATAGTGGAATGAACCACTGATTTGTTCAAAAAAAAACACCCTAATGATGTCAAACGTACATCATCTTTGGGGTTTACCACTCTAGCTTTTGAATTGTTGAAGTATCAGAATTATTTGTCGCTCACTGCACTTGATAAAATTTAAAACTGAAAAATAAAAGAGAATAAAAGACGTTTGTTTATTAGCTTTTAAACATCTCAGTTTTATCCTAATCACTGTTTATATTTATAATCAAATATGATGATGTTTAGGGAAAAAAAGCAGCTGAAGAAAACAATAAAGGGTGTATAATAATAGATTACGAATTTATCGTTAAGTTTTCCTTTAACGTATTTTATTGTTACACTTGGCACGCCATACTTGGTTTACCAGTACTGAACAAAAGTATTATTCAACAAATTCTTGATCGTAGTTTTGTCAAGGCTAGAGCTACAATGTTAGATGAGAAAATGTTTTATAATATAAACTTCTGCGATTATCTGATTAATTGCACAGATACTAAATAGAAAAAAAATAATTATAATGCTGCTTAACCTTCACACTGGGGACGGTCTCTTTATATTCCTTCAACATATGTTTTAAATATCATTTAATATTTCAATATATAATGTAGAAAATTCAGTTACATGAAGACAAAAAAATACTGAAAGGCTGTGTGACGCCGCAGTTTTCCATCATATAGCTTTACAATTATATAGTTTTTAAAACTATGATATGTTAAAAAATAATTTGCGATTTTAATAAAGCACTTTCTGTGAGAATATAGCCAATAGGAAACAATATTTTTAGTTTAATCAAATTTTAATTAGAGCCTAACTACTTTTTCACAGCGCTACAGGAAAGTTCGATCTGTTATTCTGGGTGCTATTTCTACATTAATCAAAGCACTGAAAACTTACAAGAGATAATGACCTTAAAATATAAAAAATATATTAAAGTTGTTTACAGAAATATACTCATTTATTGCCATTTATAAGCTGTTTTGTATTATATGTATTCAGTAATTCGTAATCTTAGAAAGTTCTTCAATACCTAAATTACAGTATAAAATTATCAAGATTATGTCTAATTATCTATTTCAAATCGGGATATTGATCACAACAACAAACAAAAACATTATCGAACCTGAAACTATAAGAAGCCCCCTTGACACGGGACGTGACAGTAACAAAAGGTGAAACCAAGGTCATGAGAAACAATGCAAGTACCTCAACATTCAGATAGTCATACGCTATTGTTCTGCCCTGTTGTAGGCAAGTTTACCACTTAGTGGGCTGAGAAGCAATAAAAAGAAAAGAAAAGAAGGAAAGTTATCATCTAATGAGCTAAATTGTGTTATGATAGTTGGAAGGTGGTATAAGTTTAAAGTAGTATAGTTGAAGGAACATCTGAAAGTTTAAGTTATCCATTATCAGATGTTGTGTAATAACACAGTAATAGAAGGAAAATTTACCATAATGGCAGACAGTGTGGTTAGTTTGCTAGTTATGCATACAAGGAAAAATATACATCAAAGAATTAAAGTCTTTAAGACAAATACGTTGTTATCTTTTTTATTGTAAATCACATCCGAATAATAAGGAAAGTTTAAATAAATGTCACATTTCGGAAGCTTGTTTTACAAACATCAAAATGAGTTTTGTGTGTGTTTTAAGAGATTTCTTTTTTCGTAGTCATTTTTATTCATTTTATTTTACTCCTTTTTGTTTCCTTTTTATGTACCAGAATAATAAACACCATCAAAATGTAAAGTTTGTTATATTCAATATTCTATTCTACTGCTTTTTAAAAGACAAAGGTAATTAACAAAAGCCCGTCAGTGGTTTAATGGTAAGTCTGAAGGGTTATAACGTTAATTCCTGGGTTTCGGTACCCGTGGTGAGTACAGTACACATAACCCATTGTGTAGCTTTGCGCTTAAGAACAAACAAAAAATTAATACAAAATATGTTCTTGAATGCACCTTTATAAATTTTCTATTAAAACCATGTATATAAATAAATAAGTCCATATTGTATAGTGCTATTTTACGAACTAAGACACTCCAGAGTTGAGAGGTGTTATTTTCGTTCTTTCGGTAAATTATCTTTGTTCCAGAACCCAAAACTGACTTGATCAGGTAAACTACTAATTAGAAAATAGAAGAATCCTGTAGACAACAATTCACAGCTTTCTGAACCTATTTTCGTTTATGTTGGTGATGTTTTTCCTGTTTATTTTTTTTATATCAAGACCTCGTCTCAAAATGTGAACCAAGGACAAAAATATCTCATTATGCAGCAGATGTTTCATAAAATACTCGCGGTCATGGAATACAAATATTTTAATATAATTCTGATCTTGGATGCAGAGTTCATGCCTAGTCTTAACGTAGCAATTGGAATTCAAACTTAGTTTAGTGTTTTCACACAAAATCATTAAGGATTCTAGCTTTGGAAAAAATACTTAGTGATTTTATATATATAGTATAGCACGCACAGTTGTAGAGTTCAAAGTGGTCATTGCATATCAACTGGTCTAGTAAAAAATGTTCATTCAAACACGAGATCGGATAGCTAAAACCATACATTCTTGAAATAAATCAGGTTTGAGAAACATTAGTCTCTCTTTTTTTTTTTTTACTTTCATTAAAATTCAAAATGAGAAACAACCAGCGCCGTAGGATTCCTTATGATGCCCATTTCGAAACAATGTTGGGGTTTTATTACAGGGCGGGAAGCATTATTTTCCTCCTACTGGTTCCTGTGGTTTGTGAAGCAATGTGTAAATCCATTCGTTTCATTCAGTCACAATATGGAAATCCACAACGTAATCGACTCAGCAATCTGCTCTTATCCGCATGACTTAGTTTTTTTCTATAGGCCCTGAAACAGGTACATGTATATCTTACATGTCCACCTGGTGGCTCTTGGGTATGGAATCGAGAAAACATTCCTTTTTAATTAAACAGTACACTCAAAAATAAGTTAAGTAATCGTGACATAAATGCTAAGGATGAGGTAAAACACAAGGAAAGCTAAACCTTTAGCTATACAAAACGTTGAGTTGAGGGTCAAGCATGACCAGGGAAGAAACCTTGGGCAATATTTATTACTCATACTTGTAGTACAAAACTTACAGTTTAAATATCTGTATTGAAGAAAAGGGAAGAGAATCAGACATACATGTCAAGAATTACAATGTTAAAAAATCATCTTTATTGAAATAAAAATATTGAGCTAAAAATACTTCAACATTGTCAAAAACAGTTCATATTTCATGTTCTTCAATTCGAACAGTCTTGAAACTTAGGAAAACATGCTTTCAGTTCCACTAGGTTTTAATACGTTTAGACGTTAAATATAAATGAATATTTCGAGAAACTCTGTAAAAGCATATGCATTTCTGTACCATTTAATTCCGAAAACCTAATTATATGATAAAACTACTCACTATAAATAACGTTATATATTTAAATTGTTCACTATTAATTATATGATAAAACTACTCACTATAAATAACGTTATATATTTAAATTGTTCACTATTAATTATATGCATATGAAAACAATACTTTCGAACGCTTCACAAAAACTGTCTATTCTCAACTCACAGTTATTTGTATATAGTGTAAGCTTAGTTTTTCTGTACTTTAAACATTAGTTCTGCTTTACACACACTCTTTTCGTCGCGTTATATACGTTTATTATACGACTTATAGATGTTATCAAGTTGAAAACAGAACAACCACATTCCCGTACACAACCAATCATCGAGGTTTATAATTTAAAGTATTCCGAGAAGTGTACTAAACAACTATAATCTGTAACTAAGTGGCTTCTATCAAATTGTAAATTGAAACAAAAATTATGTTTTGAAATGCTTAGCTTTTTATAATGGTATTAAGAGATTAGAAATATTTGTAAAGTTTATAATAAAATTCATCGCAAAAAAAAGCTTTATTTGTCAGACACTTTAAGCTTCTTTTTTGTTGTTGTTGTTAAGCACAAAGCTACACGATGGGCTAGCTATGCTGTGCCCCTATGATATCTAAACCCGATTCTTAGCGTTATAAGCCCACAAACGTATCGTTGATCAATGGAGGGATCGAAACTAAAAATTCAAAATTTGTTCATCACCATATGTGTGAATTTGTATTTCTACTGCGTAATCTCTCCAGCTATATGAAACGTTAAATTCATATTCCGAGGATATGATACAGCTCCGTTTTTCTTGTTTTTACCATAAGATGACCATTCATTAACGATCTAATGTTAAGGTAACTAACGTAACACCAAACTATCGTTTTATAATTTTATACTGATGGCAGTTACGTTTCTGTTCTGTGTTGAATTAGTATAATATTATTCTTTTATTAGATTTGTTAAATTAAAACACTGTGATTCCAGACTACAGAAATAATTCAATAAGCACATAAAAGCACTTTGATCAGAAGTTCGTTTCAACAAGTTTCAAAATTACATTTGATTTCAAACTTTTCATCCACTGATCAGACAAGTTGCTCTTGTTACAATTTTTGCACCTCAAACTTAATTTTTTTTATAAGAAAGACGATGGAGAAAGATACTGAAGACACAAAAATTACTGTAGTTACTATAACAAAAACACAGCAAAACGTATAACCTCTGTAAAAATTACTTCTTTTCAGTCATAGAAAATTTATAGTCAATTTCCTAAAAGGACATCAGTAACAAAAGGTGTTTTTCTGCAAGTTTCGTAGAGAAACATATTTTATGGGTTACTACTGAAGGAAATTCCCTGATAACATAACTATCAAAGCGACAAACTTATATGTTTTGAAATTTCGGAATGTGAGTGTTTCTTAGACCTCAACTAGTTGCACTCAGCTCTTACATTTACTTTCGAGAAGGAACAACATAACTCTTTACCGTTCCTAGACGTTTTAGTTCATAAAGCTGACTTTCGTTTTCTCACCAGTATATACAGAAAACCTACCTTTACAGGACAATACACACGATTGGATTCTTTCA